>NC_079230.1:1612115-1734615 GCF_029633865.1 Lampris incognitus | reverse complement strand
TCCATCATCAGTACTGATCCATCCATCATCCGTATTGATCCATCCACCATCAGCACTGATCTATCCATCATCAGTATTCATCCATCCAACATCAGTACTGATCCATCATCAGTACTGATCCATCCACCATCAGCACTGATCTATCCATCATCAGTATTCATCCATCCAACATCAGTACTGATCCATCATCAGTACTGATCCATCCATCATCAGTACTGATCCATCCATCATCAGTATTGATCCATCCCTCATCAGGGCTGAGTGGCGTTGAACTTTGACCTTCATACTGTTGGTATGTTGTAGTGCTGCTGATCTGCACCTGTCACTTCTGCAAAGGCTCAAACCAATATCACACCACACAGGACAGATAGACACAGCTGTGTGTGTGTGTGTGTGTGTGTGTGTGTGTGTGTGTGTGTGTGTGTGTGTGTGTGTGTGTGTGTGTGTGTTCTGTAGCTGACCCTTCACCTTGACAGCTTTGACAAAGTAAACATCATGTGAGATAAAAGAAGCAGAGAGACAGGCAGGCCTAAGACTTCCTGCCACGCTACACCGTCCAGTACACTGTCTTAGTACTTCACAATACTCAACCTGGAGTGATCTGCTCTTATACTACCATGGTACCCTCAAATGTAATAATAATAATAATAATCATAATAACCATAATCACAGTTTTATTTATGTAGCACCTTTCTAAAACAATGTTACAAATTGCTTCACAAAAAAACCAAAACCAAAAACAGATAAAGCCAGACAAGGCAGGACTAAGAGTAGGATCAATGATCAAGATGATTAAGACGAGATTTAAAAGCAGCTAGAGACTCAGGTCGTCTTAGCTCAGCGGGAAGAGTGCTCCATAGTGTGGGGGCTCTAGCAGCAAAAGCCCGGTCACCCTTTGTAAGCAAGCGAGACCTGGGAATAACCAGCAGGGCTCCATCTGCAGACCTTAATGGTCGAGGGGGGACATACCAAGTCAATAACTCACAAATGTATGAAGGAGCAAGACCAGTTCAAGCCTCAAAAGTGAGCAGTACAATGTAAAATCAACTGGAACTCTAACAGGGAGCCAGTGTAGGGAGGCAAGCACAGGAGTGATCTGGCCATGCCTCCTTGTCCCGGGAATGAGCCGAGCAGCGGCTTGTAGTACCAACTGCAGACGGTGGAGGGAGCCCTTGCTGATTTGCTGTGTATGTGCTGTGGTGTGTAAGGTACTGAGGTATCACAATGTTGGTACCATGGGACTAATGTGCTTATCATGATACATAGTACCATGGTAATAGCCTATCTGAGATACTATGGTATATACCATGTAATATCTGAGGTACCATGGAATATACCATGTAATATCTGAGGTACTATGGAATATACCATAGTAATATCTGAGGTACCATGGTATATACCATGTAATATCTGAGGTACCATGGTATATACCATGTAATATCTGAGGTACCATGGTATATACCATGTAATATCTGAGGTACCATGGTATATACAATGGTAATATCTGAGATACCATGGTATATACCATGTAATATCTGAGGTACCATGGTATATACCATGTAATATCTGAGGTACCATGGTATATACCATGGTAATATCTGAGGTACCATGGTATATACCATGTAATATCTGAAGTACCATGTTATATACCATGTAATATCTGAGGTACCATGGTGTGTACCACGGTAATATCTGAAGTACCATGGTAATACAATGGTACTACTATGGTATACCATGGTATGTACTTTAGTTTACCATGGTAAAATTTCTTGTAGGTCAACAACACAACAACAGACAGACACCGTGACTGTGACTTCAGTCCTCCATGGCAGTCAGTGTGAAGGGGTGACAGTTGGGGTGAAGGGGTGACAGTCAGGGTGAAGGGGTGACAGTCGGGGTGAAGGGGTGACAGTCGGGGTGAAGGGGTGACAGTCGGGGTGAAGGGATGACAGTCGGGGTGAAGGGGTGACAGTCGGGGTGAAGGGGTGACAGTCAGGGTGAAGGGGTGACAGTCAGGGTGAAGAGGTGACAGTCGGGGTGAAGGGGTGACAGTCAGGGTGAAGGGGTGACAGTCGGGGTGAAGGGATGACAGTCGGGGTGAAGGGGTGACAGTCAGGGTGAAGGGGTGACAGTCGGGGTGAAGGGGTGACAGTCAGGGTGAAGGGGTGACAGTCAGGGTGAAGGGATGACAGTCAGGGTGAAGGGGTGACAGTCAGGGTGAAGGGGTGACAGTCGGGGTGAAGGGGTGACAGTCAGGGTGAAGGGATGACAGTCAGGGTGAAGGGGTGACAGTCGGGGTGAAGGGGTGACAGTCGGGGTGAAGGGGTGACAGTCAGGGTGAAGGGGTGACAGTCAGGGTGAAGGGATGACAGTCGGGGTGAAGGGATGACAGTCAGGGTGAAAAGGTGACAGTCGGGGTGAAGGGGTGACAGTCGGGGTGAAGGGATGACAGTCAGGGTGAAGGGGTGACAGTCGGGGTGAAGGGGTGACAGTCGGGGTGAAGGGGTGACAGTCGGGGTGAAGGGATGACAGTCAGGGTGAAGAGGTGACAGTCGGGGTGAAGGGGTGACAGTCGGGGTGAAGGGGTGACAGTCGGGGTGAAGGGGTGACAGCGGACAAACTGCTGCAGAACGTTGGAATTGACACACAACAGCGTCTGTACTGTGAAGCATGGCTGTCTGTTGTATTTACAACACTGTTCTACATAACACGTGGCCGCCGTGTGGCTATAAAAGCTGGTGTATTAACCAATAACACTACCGTTTGTGTGGTGACGAGCACAACATCTGTCTACAACACGCAACCCTCCTCGTTGTCACCTGAACCCAAACAAACCTCCACGTTCTCATCTGAACCCAAATTAACCTCCGTGTTCTCATCTGAACCCCAACAAACCTCCTCGTTCTCATCTGAACCCCAACAAACCTCTTCGTTCTCATCTGATCCTGAATAAACCTCCTCGTTCTCATCTGACCCTGAATAAAAGTTCGCGTTCTCATCTGAACCCGAACAAACCTTCATGTTCTCATCTGAACCCCAACAAACCTCTTCGTTCTCATCTGATCCTGAATAAACCTCCTCGTTCTCATCTGACCCTGAATAAAAGTTCGCGTTCTCATCTGAACCCGAACAAACCTTCATGTTCTCATCTGAACCCGAACACACCTCCTCGGTCTATTCTGAACCAGAACAAACCTCCACGTTCTCATCTGAACCCCAACAAACCTCTTCATTCTCATTTGAACCTGAATAAACCTCCTCGTTCTCATGTGAACCTGAACAAAAATTCATGTCCTCATCTGAACCCGAACAAACCTCCTCGTTCTCATCTGAACCTGAACAATCCTCGTTCTCATCTGAACCTGAACAAACCTTCACGTTGTCATCTGAAGCTGAACAAACCTCCACATTCTCATATGAACCCCAAACAAACCTCCTTGTTCTCATCTGAACCTGAATAAACCTCCTCATTCTCATCTGAACCGGAATAAACCTCCACGTTCTCATCTAAACGTGAATAAACCACCTCGTTCTCATCTGAACCTGAACAAACCTCCTCGTTCGAACCTGAATAAACCTCCTCATTCTCATCTGAAACCCAACAAACCTCCTCGTTCTCATCTGAACCTGAATAAACCTCCTCGTTCTCATCTGAACCCCAACAAACCTCCCCGTTCTCATCTGAACCTGAATAAACCACCTCGTTCTCATCTGAACCCCAAAAACCTCCTGTTTCTCATCTGAACCTGAACAAACCTCCACGTTCTCATCTGAACCCCAACAAACCACCACGATCTCATCTGAACCTGAACAAACCTTGTTCTCATCTGAACCCCAACAAACTTCATCGTTCTCATCTGAACCTGAACAAACCTCCTTGTTCTCATCTGAACCCCAACAAACTTCATCGTTCTCATCTGAACCTGAATAAACCTCCTCGTTCTCATCTGAACCGGAACAAACCGCCTCGTTCTCATTTGAACCCCAACAAACCTCCTCGTCCTCATCTGAACCGGAACAAACCTCCACGTTCTCATCTGAACCCCAACAAACCTCTTCGTTCTCATTTGAACCTGAATAAACCTCCTCGTTCTCATGTGAACCTGAATAAACCTCCTCGTTCTCATGTGAACCCGAACAAACCTCCTCGTTCTCATCTGAACCTGAACAATCCTCGTTCTCATCTGAACCTGAACAAACCTTCACGTTGTCATCTGAAGCTGAACAAACCTCCACATTCTCATATGAACCCCAAACAAACCTCCTCGTTCTCATCTGAACCTGAATAAACCTCCTCATTCTCATCTGAACCGGAATAAACCTCCACGTTCTCATCTAAACGTGAATAAACCACCTCGTTCTCATCTGAACCTGAACAAACCTCCACGTTCTCATCTGAACCCCAACAAACCACCACGATCTCATCTGAACCTGAACAAACCTCCTTGTTCTCATCTGAACCCCAACAAACTTCATCGTTCTCATCTGAACCTGAACAAACCTCCTTGTTCTCATCTGAACCCCAACAAATTTCATCGTTCTCATCTGAACCTGAATAAACCTCCTCGTTCTCATCTGAACCGGAACAAACCGCCTCGTTCTCATTTGAACCCCAACAAACCTCCTTGTCCTCATCTGAACCGGAACAAACCTCCTCCTTCTCATCTGAACCCCAACAAACCTCTTCGTTCTCATTTGAACCTGAATAAACCTCCTCGTTCTCATGTGAACCTGAATAAACCTCCTCGTTCTCATGTGAACCCGAACAAACCTCCTCGTTCTCATCTGAACCTGAACAATCCTCGTTCTCATCTGAACCTGAACAAACCTTCACGTTGTCATCTGAAGCTGAACAAACCTCCACATTCTCATATGAACCCCAAAAAAACCTCCTCGTTCTCATCTGAACCTGAATAAACCTCCTCATTCTCATCTGAACCGGAATAAACCTCCACGTTCTCATCTAAACGTGAATAAACCACCTCGTTCTCATCTGAACCTGAACAAACCTCCTCGTTCGAACCTGAATAAACCTCCTCATTCTCATCTGAAACCCAACAAACCTCCTCGTTCTCATCTGAACCTGAATAAACCTCCTCGTTCTCATCTGAACCCCAACAAACCTCCTCGTTCTCATCTGAACCCCAACAAACCTCCTCGTTCTCATCTGAACCCCAAAAACCTCCTGTTTCTCATCTGGACCTGAATAAAACTCCACGTTCTCATCTGAACCTCAATAAACCACCTCGTTCTCATCTGAACCTGAACAAACCTCCACGTTCTCATCTGAACCCCAACAAACCACCACGATCTCATCTGAACCTGAACAAACCTCCTTGTTCTTCTCTGAACCCCAACAAACTTCATCGTTCTCATCTGAACCTGAACAAACCTCCTTGTTCTCATCTGAACCCCAACAAACTACATCGTTCTCATCTGAACCTGAATAAACCTCCTCGTTCTCATCTGAACTGGAACAAACCGCCTCGTTCTCATTTGAGCCCCAACAAACCTCCTCGTTCTCATCTGAACCGGAACAAACCTCCACGTTCTCATCTGAACCCCAACAAACCTTCTCGTTCTCATCTGAACCTGAACAAACCTCCTCGTTCTCATCTGAACCTGAATAAACCTCCTCGTTCTCATCTGAACCTGAATAAACGCTCACGTTCTCATCTGAACCCGAACACACCTCCTCGTTCTCATCTGACCCTGAATATACCTCCTCGTTCTCATCTGAACCCCAACAAACCTCCTCCTTCTCACCTGAACCTGAATAAACCTCTTCGTTCTCATCTGAACCTGAATAAACCTCCTCGTTCCCATCTGAACTGGAACAAACTTCCACGCTCTCATCTGAACCCCAACAAACCTCTTCGTTCTCATCTGATCCTGAACAAACCTAATCGTTCTCATCTGAACCTGAATAAATCTCCTCGTTGTCATCTGAACCCGAACACACCTTCATGTTCTCATCTTAACCCGAACAAACCTCCTCGTTCTCATCTGACCTGAATAAACCTCCACGGTCTTATGTGAACCTGAACAAACCTTCATGTTGTCATCTGAACCCGAACATACCTCCTCATTCTCATCTGAACCTGAATAAACCTCCGCGTTCTCATCTGAACCTGAACAAACCTCCACGTTCTCATCTGAACCTGAATAAACCTCCTCGTTCTCATCCGAACCGGAATAAACCTCCATGTTCTCATCTGAACCTGAATAAACCTACTCGTTCTAATCTGAACCTGAATAAACCTCCGTGTTCTCATCTGAACCCCAACAAACCTCCTCGTTTTCATCTGAACCCCAACAAACCTTCTCGTTCTCATCTGAACCTGAACAAACTTCCTCGTTCTCATCTGAACCTGAATAAACCTCCTCGTTCTCATCTGAACCTGAATAAATCTCCTCGTTGTCATCTGAACCTGAATAAATCTCCTCGTTGTCATCTGAACCTGAAGAAATCTCCTCGTTCTCATCTGAACCTGAACACACCTTCATGTTCTCATCTGAACCTGAACAAACCTCCATATTCTCATCTAAACATGAACAAACCTCCAAGTTCTCATCTGAACCTGAACACAACTTCATGTTCTCATCTGAACCTGAACAAACCTCCACGTTCTCATCTAAACATGAACAAACCTCCTCGTTCTCATCTGAACCTGAACACACCTTCATGTTCTCATCTGAACCTGAACAAACCTCCACATTCTCATCTAAACATGAACAAACCTCCAAGTTCTCATCTGAACCTGAACAAACCTCCACGTTCTCATCTAAACATGAACAAACCTCCACGTTCATATTTAAACCTGAACAAACCCCCTCGTTCTCATCTGAACCTGAACACTCCTTCATGTTCTCATCTGAACCCGAACAAACCTCCTCGTCTCATCTGAACCTGAACAAACCTCCACATTATCATCTAAACATGAACAAACCTCCAAGTTCTCATCTGAACCTGAACACAACTTCATGTTCTCATCTGAACCTGAACAAACCTCCACGTTCTCATCTAAACATGAACAAACCTCCACGTTCTCATTTAAACCTGAACAAACCTCCTCGTTCTCATCTGAACCTGAACACTCCTTCATGTTCTCATCTGAACCCGAACAAACCTCCTCGTCTCATCTGAACCCGAACAAACCTCCTCGTCTCATCTGAACCCGAACAAACCTCCACGTTCTCATCTGAACCTGAACACGGTTCCAGTTGAAACATAAAAGTTGTGTGACTTTGTAGAACCACGTCTCGTCTCCTCTAACATGTGATCTGACAAATACTTTACACAGAAACCTGAAAACACAACCCCCCTACCCCCCCTACCCCCCACCCCAAAAAAAAGAAACACAAATGCTGTTTTACCTTCTTCCGCCCTGCACGCGGATACGGAGAGCAGCAGCGCGAGCGCCACGGCGGCCCCGCGCGCTGTCCGCCTGTCCATCACCGCTCCGATGAAAGCCGAAGCTCCGTTCTGTCCAGTCCCGGCCACATCTGCTGGGCTCGCGCCCCGCCACGGGTCCCGGCAGACCGGAGGGCTGGAGGTTTGGAAGCCAGACGAGATCCTTCACACGTCGGGTCAACGGGAGTAACGGGAGGTCGAGTGCGCTTCGAGTCGGGGTCTGTTTCCCGTCCGGAAAACAAACTGCTACACAAAACTTTTCCGCGCACGGCAGAGAAAAGCAAAGCTCGAAGCGAGAAACCCCGGAGTCCTTTCCGGCGCCCTCACGTCATGTCGGCCTCAGCGGCTCCGGTTGCTTCCTTCTTGTTTTCAGTTGGTCCTCCGTCAGAAATCAGTTCCCTTCTTCTTCTTCCACAGCACGAACACGGACCGCCGCTCCTCTGCCCGGCCGCACGCTTTCTGGACACACACACACACACACACACACACACACACACACACACACACACACACTCACACACACTCACACACACTCACACACTCACACACTCCCCCCTCCTCTACATTCCTCCCCTCACCGAGAGGGAAACCCCTTTGTCTCTCTCGCCCCCCCCCCCCTTTCCCTGTCTGTGTGTCCGTCTGTCTGTGTGTCTGTCCACTGCCTACAGAGTCACATCAAATCCAGACTTGTTGGCGACCAAAAGACCGAATCCAGCAGAAGTCCTTCAGAAAATCAAGTTCACGGATTAAACTTCTTTTCCTGCTGAACGAGCCTACTGTCCCACCCTGCAAACCCCGCCCCCATGGAGCAGGCACCCCTGAAACCCCGCCCCCATGGAGCAGGCACCCCTCCAAACCCCGACCCCATGCAGCAGGCACCAGCGAGCTGACTGGTCGGTTTGTCTGTCAGTCACTGTGAGGCACGGGGAGTGACAAACAGTATGATGAAGGAATTTATATTTCAATCCTGGAATTCTTCGTCTGTCTCTCAGTCTGTCTGTCTCAGTCTGTCTGTCTGTGTCTCTCAGTCTGTCTGTCTCTCAGTCTGTCTGTCTCAGTCTGTCTGTCTCAGTCTGTCTCTCTCAGTCTGTCTGTCTCTCTGTCTGTCTGTCTGTGTGTGTCTGTCTCTCTCAGTCTGTCTCTCAGTCTGTCTGTCTCTCAGTCTGTCTGTCTCAGTCTGTCTGTCTGTGTCTCTCAGTCTGTCTGTCTCTCAGTCTGTCTGTCTCAGTCTGTCTCTCTCAGTCTGTCTGTCTCTCTGTCTGTCTGTCTGTCTGTCTGTGTGTGTCTGTCTCTCTCAGTCTGTCTCTCAGTCTGTCTCTCAGTCTGTCTGTCTCTCAGTCTGTCTGTCTCTCAGTCTGTCTGTCTCTCAGTCTGTCTGTCTCAGTCTGTCTCTCTCAGTCTGTCTGTCTCTCTGTCTGTCTGTCTGTCTGTGTGTGTCTGTCTCTCTCAGTCTGTCTCTCAGTCTGTCTCTCAGTCAGTCTGTCTCTCAGTCTGTCTGTCTCTCAGTCTGTCTGTCTCTCAGTCTGTCTTGTCTCTGTCTGTCTCTCAGTCTGTCTGTCTCTCTGTCTGTCTCCCAGTCTGTCTGTCTCAGTCTGTCTCTCTCAGTCTCTCAGTCTGTCTGTCTCTCAGTCTGTCTGTCTCAGTCTGTCTCTCTCAGTCTGTCTGTCTCTCTGTCTGTCTGTCTGTGTGTGTCTGTCTCTCTCAGTCTGTCTCTCAGTCTGTCTCTCAGTCAGTCTGTCTCTCAGTCTGTCTGTCTCTCAGTCTGTCTTGTCTCTGTCTGTCTCTCAGTCTGTCTGTCTCTCTCAGTCTGTCTCTCTCAGTCTCTCAGTCTGTCTGTCTCTCTCAGTCTGTCTCTCTCTGTCTGTCTCTCAGTCTGTCTGTCTCTGTCTCTCTCAGTCTGTCTGTCTGTCTGTCTGTCTCTGTCTGTCTTTCAGTCTGTCTGTCTCTGTCTGTCTCTCAGTCTGTCTCTCAGTCAGTCTGTCTGTCTCTGTCTGTCTCTCAGTCTGTCTGTCTCTGTCTGTCTCTGTCTGTCTCAGTCTGTCTCTGTCTGTCTCTCAGTCTGTCTCTCAGTCAGCCTGTCTCTGTCTGTCTCTCAGTCTGTCTGTCTCTCTCAGTCTGTCTCTCTCAGTCTCTCAGTCTGTCTGTCTCTCAGTCTGTCTGTCTCTCTCAGTCTGTCTGTCTCAGTCAGCCTGTCTCTGTCTGTCTCTCAGTCTGTCTGTCTGTCTCAGTCTGTCTGTCTCTGTCTGTCTCAGTCTGTCTGTCTGTCTGTCTGTCTCTGTCTGTCTTTCAGTCTGTCTGTCTCTGTCTGTCTCTCAGTCTGTCTCTCAGTCAGTCTGTCTGTCTCTGTCTGTCTCTCAGTCTGTCTGTCTCTGTCTGTCTCTGTCTGTCTCAGTCTGTCTCTCAGTCTGTCTGTCTCTGTCTGTCTCTCAGTCTGTCTCTCAGTCAGCCTGTCTCTGTCTGTCTCTCAGTCTGTCTGTCTCTGTCTGTCTCTCAGTCTGTCTCTCAGTCTGTCTGTCTGTGTCTCTCAGTCAGTCTGTCTCTCGGTCTGTCTGTCTCAGTCAGTTTGTCTCTCAGTCTGTCTGTCTGTCACTTACTCTCATCCATTTCTCTCTGTCTTTCTTTCATTAAATTAGAACATTGAAACAGAACGTTAAAACACGAGTTAACGTTCTAACGTATAATGTTCTAACGTTCTAATGTTCCAATGTTCTAAATTTGTAACGTTCCAATGTTCTAATGTCTAATGTTCCAATGTTCTAAAGTTGTAACGTTCCAATGTTCTAATGTCTAACGTTCTAAAGTCCCAATGTTAAAACGTTCTAATGCGCTCACGCTCTATCATCTAACGTTTTAATGTTCTAACATTCTAAGGTTCTGACATTCCAACGTCTAATGTTCTAATGTTCCAATGTCCTCACGGCCTAACGTTCTAATGATCTAACATCTAATATTTTAATGTTCCAATGTGTTAACGTTCTAACATCTAATGTTTTAACGTTCTAACATTCCAACGTCTAATGTTCTAATGTTCCAATGTTCTAACGTACTAACGTTCAAATGTGCTAACTTTAGAGCGTTCTAATGTGCTAATGTTCTAAAGCTCTAACATCTAATGTTTTAACGCTCTAACGGTCTAACTTTCTAACATTCCAACGTATAATGTTCTAATGTTCCAATGTTCTAATGTTCTACCGTCTAATGTTTTAATGTTCTAACGTTTTAATGTTCTCATGTTTTAATATTCTAATGTCTAATGTTTTAATGCTCTAACGTTTTAATTTTCCAACGTTCTAATGTCTTACTTTTGAACGAATGTTAAGGAACGAACTTTAAGTGTATAGTAAATCATCTACCACCAGTGACCATGATGTCTAGTAAATCACATTCCACCAGTCACCATGATGTCTAGTAAATCACCTTCCACCAGTGACCATGATGTCTAGTAAATCACCTTCCACCAGAGACCATGATGTATAGTAAATCACCTTCCACCAGAGACCATGATGTATAGTAAATCACCTTCCACCAGAGACCATGATGTATGGTAAATCACCTTCCACCAGTCACCATGATGTATAGTAAATCACCTTCCACCAGAGACCATGATGTCTAGTAAATCACCTTCCACCAGTGACCATGATGTATAGTAAATCACCTTCCACCAGAGACCATGATGTATAGTAAATCATCTTCCACGAGAGACCATGATGTATAGTAAATCACCTTCCACCAGAGACCATGATGTATAGTAAATCACCTTCCACCAGAGACCATGATGTATAGTAAATCACCTTCCACCAGAGACCATGATGTATAGTAAATCACCTTCCACCAGAGACCATGATGTATAGTAAATCATCTTCCACCAGAGACCATGATGTATAGTAAATCACCTTCCACCAGAGACCATGATGTATAGTAAATCACCTTCCACCAGAGACCATGATGTATAGTAAATCACCTTCCACCAGAGACCATGATGTATGGTAAATCACCTTCCACCAGTCACCATGATGTATAGTAAATCACCTTCCACCAGTGACCATGATGTATAGTAAATCACATTCCACCAGTCACCATGATGTCTAGTAAATCACCTTCCACCAGTGACCATGATGTCTAGTAAATCACCTTCCACCAGTCACCATGATGTATAGTAAATCACCTTCCACCAGAGACCATGATGTATAGTAAATCATCTTCCACCAGAGACCATGATGTATAGTAAATCATCTTCCACCAGTCACCATGATGTCTAGTAAATCACCTTCCACCAGTGACCATGATGTCTAGTAAATCACCTTCCACCAGTGACCATGATGTATAGTAAATCACCTTCCACCAGAGACCATGATGTATAGTAAATCATCTTCCACCAGAGACCATGATGTATAGTAAATCACCTTCCACCAGAGACCATGATGTATAGTAAATCACCTTCCACCAGAGACCATGATGTATAGTAAATCACCTTCCACCAGAGACCATGATGTATAGTAAATCACCTTCCACCAGTGACCATGATGTCTAGTAAATCACCTTCCACCAGTGACCATGATGTATAGTAAATCACCTTCCACCAGTCACCATGATGTCTAGTAAATCACCTTCCACCAGTGACCATGATGTCTAGTAAATCACCTTCCACCAGTGACCATGATGTATAGTAAATCACCTTCCACCAGTCACCATGATGTATAGTAAATCACCTTCCACCAGAGACCATGATGTATAGTAAATCACCTTCCACCAGAGACCATGATGTATAGTAAATCACCTTCCACCAGAGACCATGATGTATAGTAAATCACCTTCCACCAGAGACCATGATGTATGGTAAATCACCTTCCACCAGTCACCATGATGTATAGTAAATCACCTTCCACCAGAGACCATGATGTCTAGTAAATCATCTTCCACCAGAGACCATGATGTCCAGTAAATCACCTTCCACCAGTCACCATGATGTATAGTAAATCATCTACCACCAGTGACCATGATGTATAGTAAATCACCTTCCACCAGTGACCATGATGTATAGTAAATCATCTACCACCAGTCACCATGATGTCTAGTAAATCACCTTCCACCAGTCACCATGATGTATAGTAAATCATCTACCACCAGTGACCATGATGTATAGTAAATCACCTTCCACCAGTGACCATGATTTATAGTAAATCATCTACCACCAGTGACCATGATGTATAGTAAATCACCTTCCACCAGTCACCATGATGTATAGTAAATCATCTACCACCAGTGACCATGGTGTATAGTAAACCATCTTCCACCAGAGACCATGATGTATAGTAAATCACCTACCACCAGAGACCATGATGTATAGTAAATCATCTACCACCAGAGACCATGATGTATAGTAAATCATCTACCACCAGTGACCATGATGTATAGTAAATCATCTACCACCAGAGACCATGATGTATAGTAAATCATCTACCACCAGTGACCATGATGTATAGTAAATCATCTACCACCAGAGACCTTGATGTATAGTAAATCATCTACCACCAGTGACAATGATGTATAGTAAATCATCTACCACCAGAGACCATGATGTATAGTAAATCATCTGCCACCAGTGACCATGATGTATAGTAAATCATCTACCACCAGAGACCATGATGTATAGTAAACCATCTACCACCAGTGACAATGATGTATAGTAAATCACCTTCCACCAGAGACCATGATGTATAGTAAACCATCTACCACCAGTGACAATGATGTATAGTAAATCACCTTCCACCAGTGACCATGATGTATAGTAAACCATCTACCACCAGTGACCATGATGTATAGTAAATCATCTTCCACCAGAGACCATGATGTCTAGTAAATCATCTTCCACCAGTGACCATGATGTATAGTAAATCACCTTCCACCAGAGACCATGATGTATAGTAAATCATCTACCACCAGTGACCATGATGTATAGTAAACCATCTACCACCAGTGACCATGATGTATAGTAAATCATCTACCATCAGTGACCATGATGTATAGTAAATCATCTTCCACCAGAGACCATGATGTATAGTAAATCATCTACCACCAGTGACCATGATGTATAGTAAATCATCTACCACCAGTGACCATGATGTATAGTAAATCATCTACCACCAGAGACCATGATGTATAGTAAATCATCTACCAGTGACCATGATGTATAGTAAATCATCTTCCACCAGTGACCATGATGTCTAGTAAATCATCTTCCACCAGTGACCATGATGTATAGTAAATCATCTTCCACCAGAGACCATGATGTATAGTAAATCATCTTCCACCAGTGACCATGATGTATAGTAAATCATCTACCACCAGAGACCATGATGTATAGTAAACCATCTACCACCAGAGACCATGATGTATAGTAAATCATCTACCACCAGAGACCATGATGTATAGTAAATCATCTTCCACCAGTGACCATGATGTATAGTAAATCATCTTCCACCAGTGACCATGATGTATAGTAAATCATCTACCACCAGAGACCATGATGTCTAGTAAATCATCTTCCACCAGTGACCATGATGTATAGTAAATCATCTTCCACCAGTGACCATGATGTATAGTAAATCATCTACCACCAGAGACCATGATGTATAGTAAACCATCTACCACCAGTGACCATGATGTATATTAAATCATCTACCACCAGTATCCATGATGTATAGTAAATCATCTTCCACCAGTGACCATGATGTATAGTAAATCATCTACCACGGAAAAGTGGTCTACCTCCACAATCAAGTACTACATAGTTCCTAATATTGTCATGTTTTCCGCAATTATTTCCAACATTTATAATATATTTAGAAATAAATATCTGAATTTCCTTTTTATGGTCTTTTAATACCCCCCTCCCCCAAATAAAAACAATAGAATCCAGCTGAGTGATGGAAGATAATGGTCTACTGGGGTCAAACTGGTCTACTGTGGTGACAGTGGTTTTCTAGGATTACTCTGGTCTATTGGATTCATATTAGTCCACTGGGTTGATACTGGTCTACTGGGCTCATAGTGGTCTTCTGGGGTCATACTGGTCTTCTGGGGTTATGCTGGTCTACTGGGGTAATACTAGTCAACTGGGGTCATAGTGGCCTTCTAGAGTTACTCCGGTCTTTTGGGATCATAGTGGTCTATGTGGGTTATACTGGTCTTCTGGGGTCATATTGGTCTACTGGGGTAATACTGGTCTAGTTGTGTCATAGTGGTCTTCTGGGTTCATACTGGGGCTACTCTGGTATACTGTGGTTAAACAGGTCTACTGGGCTTACTCTTATCTTCTGGGGTTACTCTGGTCTAATGGGGTCATACTGGTCTTTTAGGGTGATACTGGTAAACTCTTCCATATGTGGATTTCAGTTTGGTGTGTGCGATTGTGTTTTTTAAACAGGTGTTTGTGAAATAAACACAATAAATACACACCAAACAATAAATACTTATAAATAAATAAATACGTGATAAATACAAACAATAAATACCCTTCATTCACTGTGTATCTAGAAAATGAGAGAGAGAGAAGGTTGGATGATGTAGGGATAGTGAACCAGGAAGTGTGGTGGATTAGCAAGGAGGAAGTGAGGGCAGCTATGAAGAGGATGAAGAGTGGAAAGGCAGTTGGTCCTGATGACATAGTACCTGTGGAGGCATGGAGGTGTTTAGGAGAGATGGCAGTGGGGTTTCTAACTAGATTGTTTAACACAATCCTGGAAAGTGAGAGGATGCCTGAGGAGTGGAGAAGAAGCATACTGGTACCGATTTTCAAGAACAAGGGTGATGTGCAGAACTGTAGCAACTACAGAGGTATAAAGTTGATCAGCCACAGCATGAAGATATGGGAAAGAGTAATAGAAGCTAGGTTAAGAGGAGAGGTGATGATCAGCCACAGCATGAAGATTTGGGAAAGAGTAATAGAAGCTAGGTTAAGAGGAGAGGTGGTGATGATCAGCCACAGCATGAAGATATGGGAAAGAGTAATAGAAGCTAGGTTAAGAGGAGGAGAGGTGGTGATGATCAGCCACAGCATGAAGATTTGGGAAAGAGTAATAGAAGCTAGGTTAAGAGGAGGAGAGGTGGTGATGATCAGCCACAGCATGAAGATTTGGGAAAGAGTAATAGAAGCTAGGTTAAGAGGAGGAGAGGTGATGATCAGCAGCAGCAGTATGGTTTCATGGCATGAAAGAGCACCACAGATGTGATGTTTGCTTTGGTGATGGTGATGGACAGGTTGACGGACGAGATCAGGCAGGAGTCTCCATGGACTATGATGTTTGCGGATGACATTGTGATGTGTAGTGAGAGTACGGTGCAGGTGGAGGAGAGCCTGGAGAGGTGGAGGTATGCACTGGAGAGAAGAGGAATGAAAGTTAGTAGGAGCAAGACGGAATACCTATGCATGAATGAGAGGGAGGACAGTGAAATGGTGAGGATGCAAAGAGTGGAGGTGACGAAGGTGTATGAGTTCAAATATTTGGGGTCAACTGTCCAAAGTAACGGGGAGTGCAGAAGAGAGGTGAAGAAGAGAGTGCAGGCAGGGTGGAGTGGGTGGAGAAGTGTGTCAGGAGTGATGTGTGACAGAAGGGTACCAGCAAGAGTTAAAGGGAAGGTTTACAAGATGGTAGTGAGACCAGCTATGTTATATGGTCTGGAGACAGTGGCACTGATGAAAAGACAGGAGGAGGAGCTGGAGGTGGCAGAGATGAAGATGATAAGATTTTCACTGGGAGTGATGAAGAAGGACAGGATTAGGAACGAGTATATTAGAGGGACAGCTCAGGTTGGACGGTTTGGAGACAAAGCAAGAGAGACAAGATTGAGATGGTGTGGACATGTGTGGAGGAGAGATGCTGGGTATACTGGGAGAAGGATGCTGAATATGGAGCTGCCAGGGAAGAGGAGAAGAGGAAGGCCAAAGAGGAGGTTTATGGAGGTGGTGAGGGAGGACATGCAGGTGGCTGGTGTGACAGAGGAAGATGCAGAGGACAGGAAGACATGGAAACGGATGATCCACTGTGGCGCCCCCTAACGGGAGCAGCCGAAAGTAGTAGTAGTAGTAATAGTAGTAATAGTGGTAGCAATAGTAGTAGTAGTAGTAGTAGTAATAGTGGTAGCAATAGTAGTAGTAGTAGTAGTAGTAGTAGTAGTAGTAGTAGTAGTAGTAGATTCACTGTGTAGCTACTGAGACAGAGAGACAGACAGAGCTGTCTGTGTGTCTTTTTCTAGGTAACACACACACATTGACTCGTGTGTGTGTGTGTGTGTGTGTGTGTGTGTGTGTGTGTGTGTGTGTGTCTGTTGGCAGTGAAGTGACAGGGTGGGCTCCTGATGCTTCAGCTCCTCGTTGCCCCCGGAAACAAACCCCTCCTCTCTGGAGCGTCGACTCAGTGACCCTGGGACAATGAAGGTCGTGACAGGAAGTTAACAGAGAAGCACTTCCTGTTGGAATGCTGTGTGTGTGTGTGTGTGTGTGTGTGTGTGTGTGTGTGTGTGTGTGTGTGTGTGTGTGTGTGTGTGTGCGCACGTGTGTGTGTGTGTGTGTGTGTGTTTTGGTTTAACAATTGTGCCATACGTTTGGAATTCTCTTCTATGAAATTAAGCAAGCTAGACACACACAGACACATGCACACACACAGTGGTCTGGTCTCTGCAACCCAGTTAAGCCAGTGGAATATTCCATCGTCTCCTCTGGTCTTACTGGGAGATGCTGGTAGTCCAGTCTGGTCTTACTGGGAGATGCTGGTAGTCCCCTCATAAACTCGGTCACGTACAACATTGCCAAACATATAGCCAACATCTTGACCCCTTTAGTGGGCGAAACACCTCACCATATCCAAAACTCCACTGACTTCGTGGACAAGGTCCAAGGTGTAAAACTGGAACCGGATGAAACCATGGTATCCTACGACGTGACCTCGTTATTCACCTGCATCCCAACCATGGAGGCTTCGGAAACTGTGAGGCAACGTTTGCTACGGGACGACACCCTCCACAATAGGACCAACCTCAGCCCAGACCAGATTTTCCAACTACTGGACCTTTGCCTGAACACTACATATTTCCAATTCGGGGGCCAGTTTTACAGACAGAAACACGGCTGTGCAATGGGCTCACCAGTATAGCCCATTGTGGCCAACTTATATATGGAAGAGGTAGAACACAGGGCCCTGAACTCCTTCAGAGGAACACCTCCGAGCCACTGGTTCAGATATGTGGACGACACATGGGTCAAAATCCAAACACAAGAGGTGCAAGCGTTTACCAAACACATCAACTCAGTGGACAAGAACGTTAAGTTCACAAGGGAAGACGTAAAGAACAACAGTTTTCCCTTCTTGGACTGTGACGTCCACATTGGGGAAGACAGGAGCCTCCACATTGGGGTTTACAGGAAACCTACTCACACACAGACCAATATCTACTTTTGGACTCACACCACCCTCTGGAACACAAACTGAGCGTCATCAGAACTCTGCAACACAGAGCTGACAATGTGCCCAGCAGCACTCAGGCCCAACGAGAAGAACACAAACACCTGAGGGGAGCTTTAAAAACCCTGCGGCTACCCCAGTTGGACCTTTGTGAAAACTGCAACACGTTCCAAAAAGACCAACCAGGTGAGTGATGAGGAGAAAAGGAACAGAAGGAATAACACAATTATCCCGTATGTTTCTGGGGTCTCCGAGAAACTCAGGAGAATTTTTAACAAACACCGCATCCCGGTATACTTCAAACCCAGCAACACACTCCCACAAAGACTGGTTCATCCCAAAGACCGTGTACCACACACCCAGAAAAGCAGTCTGGTGTATGCTGTACAATGCCATGAGGATTGTACTGACCTATACATAGGAGAAACCAAACAACCACTACACAAACGGATGGTCCAACACAGAAGGCCAAACTCCTCAGGACAAGACTCAGCAGTCTATCTACACCTAAAGGAGAAGACACACTCCTTCCAGGACAGCAACGTACACATTTTGGACAGAGAAGATAGATGGTTAGAAAGAGGGGTGAAGGAAGCCATCTATGTGAAACTGGAAGAACCATCCCTCAACAGAGGAGGAGGTCTGGGACACCACCTATCTCCCACTTACAATACCGTCCTTTCATCTCTACCCAGGAGACTCAAGAAGCCTAGCCTCCAAGAACAACAGTCGCTCACTAACGGCTCCAACCACTCTCATGGCCGCTGAACAAGGAAGTCGAAACTAACACCCCCAACCACCGTCGCCGCTAAACATCGGATCACAAAGAGCCACGCATATCAATACCTCTGATAACGACGGGCGTTGCTAAACATCGGAACACAAAGAGCCACACATATCAATAGCTCTGACAACGACTCCAAAGAGGATAAATGCTGAGTCTCGTCAGCAGCCAGTCAGACTAGCTTGGTCTAGTCAGAAAGGCAGGAACTGAGGAAGCCTCTTGGATGGGAGGCGAAACGTCTTCACGGATATAGACCAAGTCCAGTTGCACTTGATTTACTTCCTTTGGATCCCCTCTGGTCTGACTGGGAGATGCTAGTAGTCAAGTCTGGTCTTATTGGGGGATGCTGGTAGTCCCCTCTGGTTTTACTGGGAGATGATGGTAGCCCAGTCAGGTTTTACTGGACAATGCTGGTAGTCCCCTCTGGTTTTACTGGGAGATGCTGGTAGTCCAGTCTGATCTTACTGGGAGATGCTGGTAGTCCAGTCTGGTCTTACTGGGGGATGCTGGTAGTCCCCTCTGGTTTTACTGGGAGATGCTGGTAGTCCCCTCTGGTTTTACTGGAGGATGCTGGTAGTCCCCTCTGGTCTTACTGGGGGATGCTGGTAGTCCCCTGTGGTTTTACTGGGAGATGTTGGTAGTCCAGTCTGGTCTTATTGGGAGATGTTGGTAATCCGATCTGTTCTTACAGGGGGATGCTGGTAGTCCCCTCTTGTTTTACTGGGAGATTTTGATAGTCCAGTCTGGTCGACCTAATTCTGGTTGGGACCTGATGGTCCATTGGAAGACTGCATGTGAAGATCAGACCCTCCATATTGAAAGCACAGCAAGAATTCCCAGTCGAATGGTCAGGAGCTAAAATGTGAAGCTTGTTTTGTCACATTCCCTTTAAAACCCCCAAAACCATTTGGATGGTTTAAGATAAACTACCCAGATTTGAACGAATGTACATGAAACCCTGCTGCTAGACTGAAACCTTCCAGTAGCAAACCGGTTTAAGGACAAACCAGTTTATAATAACAAACCTGTTTGACAACAAACCAGTTTAACAAACCTCTTTAACAACAAACCTGTTTGACAACAAACCTGTTTGACAACAAACCGGTTTAGCAACAAACCAGTTTAACAAACCAGTTTAACAACAAACCAGTTTAACAAACCAGTTTAACAACAAACCAGTCTAACAACAAACCGGTTTAACAACAAAACAGTTTAACAACAAACCTCTTTAACAACAAAACAGTTTAACAACAAACCTCTTTAACAACAAACCGGTTTAACAACAAACCAGTTTAACAACAAACCAGTTTAACAAACCTCTTTAACAACAAACCTGTTTGACAACAAACCTGTTTGACAACAAACCGGTTTAGCAACAAACCAGTTTAACAAACCAGTTTAACAACATACCAGTTTAACAAACCAGTTTAACAACAAACCAGTCTAACAACAAACCGGTTTAATGACAAACCGGTTTAACAACAAACCAGTTTAACAACAAACCTCTTTAACAACAAACCGGTTTAACAACAAACCAGTTTAACAACAAACCAGTTTAACAAACCGGTTTAACAACAAACCAGTTTAACAACAAACCAGTTTAACAACAAACCAGTTTAACAAACCGGTTTAACAACAAACCAGTTTAACAACAAACCAGTTTAACAACAAACCAGTTTAACAAACCGGTTTAACAACAAACCGGTTTAACAACAAACCAGTTTAACAACAAACCAGTTTAACAACAAACCTGTTCAACAACAAACCAGTTTAACAAACCGGTTTAACAACAAACCAGTTTAACAACAAACCAGTTTAACAACAAACCAGTTTAACAACAAACCAGTTTAACAAACCGGTTTAACAACAAACCAGTTTAACAACAAACCAGTTTAACAACAAACCTGTTCAACAACAAACCAGTTTAACAACAAACCTGTTTAACAAACCAGTTTAACAACAAACCAGGTTAACAACAAACCAGTTTAACAAGAAACCGGTTTAAGGACAAACCAGTTTATAACAACAAACCTGTTTGACAACAAACCTCTTTAACAACAAACCTGTTTGACAACAAACCTGTTTGACAACAAACCGGTTTAGCAACAAACCAGTTTAACAAACCAGTTTAACAACATACCAGTTTAACAAACCAGTTTAACAACAAACCAGTCTAACAACAAACCGGTTTAATGACAAACCAGTTTAACAACAAACCAGTTTAACAACAAACCTCTTTAACAACAAACCGGTTTAACAACAAACCAGTTTAACAACAAACCAGTTTAACAAACCGGTTTAACAACAAACCAGTTTAACAACAAACCAGTTTAACAACAAACCTGTTCAACAACAAACCAGTTTAACAACAAACCTGTTTAACAAACCAGTTTAACAACAAACCAGGTTAACAACAAACCAGTTTAACAAGAAACCGGTTTAACAACAAACCAGTTTAACAACAAACCTGTTTAACAACAAACCGGTTTAACAACAAACCAGTTTAACGACAAACCAGTTTAACAACAAACCTGTTCAACAACAAACCAGTTTAACAACAAACCTGTTTAACAAACCAGTTTAACAACAAACCAGGTTAACAACAAACCAGTTTAACAACAAACCTGTTTAACAAACCAGTTTAACAACAAACCAGGTTAACAACAAACCAGTTTAACAAGAAACCGGTTTAACAACAAACCAGTTTAACAACAAACCAGTTTAACAACAAACCAGTTTAACAACAAACCGGTTTAACAACAAACCATGTTAACAACAAACCAGTTTAACAACAAACCTGTTTAACAACAAACCTGGTTAACAACAAACCAGTTTAACAACAAACCAGGTTAACAACAAACCTGTTTAACAACAAACCAGTTTAACAACAAACCTGTTTAACAACAAACCAGTTTAAAAACAAACCTGTTTAACAAACCAGTTTAACAACAAACCAGTTTAACAACAAACCAGTTTAAGAACAAACCTGTTTAACAACAAACCGGTTTAACAACAAACCCGTTTAACAACAAACCAGTTTAACAACAAACCAGTTTAACGACAAACCGGTTTAACAACAAACCATGTTAACAACAAACCAGTTTAACAACAAACCAGTTTAACAACAAACCGGTTTAACAACAAACCTGTTTAACAACGAAGCAGTTTAACAACAAACCAGTTTAACAACAAACCAGTTTAACAACAAACCAGTTTAACAACAAACCAGGTTAACAACGAAGCAGTTTAACAACAAACCAGGTTAACAACAAACCAGTTTAACAACAAACCAGTTTAAAAACAAACCAGTTTAACGACAAACCGGTTTAACAACAAACCAGTTTAACAAGAAACCGGTTTAACAACAAACCAGTTTAACAACAAACCTGTTTAACAACAAACCGGTTTAACAACAAACCAGTTTAACGACAAACCAGTTTAACAACAAACCTGTTCAACAACAAACCAGTTTAACAACAAACCTGTTTAACAAACCAGTTTAACAACAAACCAGGTTAACAACAAACCAGTTTAACAACAAACCTGTTTAACAAACCAGTTTAACAACAAACCAGGTTAACAACAAACCAGTTTAACAAGAAACCGGTTTAACAACAAACCAGTTTAACAACAAACCAGTTTAAGAACAAACCGGTTTAACAACAAACCGGTTTAACAACAAACCGGTTTAACAACAAGCCGGTTTAACAACAAACCAGTTTAACGACAAACCAGTTTAACAACAAACGCGTTTAACAACAAACCAGTTTAACAACAAACCTGTTTAACAACAAACCAGTTTAACAACAAACCAGTTTAACGACAAACCAGTTTAACAACAAACCAGTTTAACAACAAACCAGTTTAACAACAAACCAGTTTAAAAACAAACCTGTTTAACAACAAACCAGTTCAACAACAAACCGGTTTAACAACAAACCTGTTTAACAACAAACCAGTTTAACAACAAACCAGTTTAACAACAAACCAGTTTAACAACAAACCAGTTTAACAACAAACCGGTTTAACAACAAACCTGTTTAACAACAAACCAGTTTAACAACAAACCTGTTTAACAACAAACCAGTTTAAAAACAAACCTGTTTAACAAACCAGTTTAACAACAAACCAGTTTAACAACAAACCAGTTTAAGAACAAACCTGTTTAACAACAAACCGGTTTAACAACAAACCCGTTTAACAACAAACCAGTTTAACAACAAACCAGTTTAACGACAAACCAGTTTAACAACAAACCTGTTTAACAACGAAGCAGTTTAACAACAAACCAGTTTAACAACAAACCAGTTTAACAACAAACCAGTTTAACAACAAACCAGGTTAACAACGAAGCAGTTTAACAACAAACCAGGTTAACAACAAACCAGTTTAACAACAAACCAGTTTAAAAACAAACCAGTTTAACGACAAACCGGTTTAACAACAAACCAGTTTAACAACAAACCAGTTTAACAACAAACCATGTTAACAACAAACCAGTTTAACAAACCAGTTTAACAACAAACCGGTTTAACAACAAACCAGTTTAACAACAAACCAGTTTAACAACAAACCATGTTAACAACAAACCAGTTTAACAACAAACCAGTTTAACAACAAACCGGTTTGACAACAAACCTGTTTAACAACAAACCAGTTTAACAACAAACCTGTTTAATAACAAACCAGTTTAACAACAAACCAGTTTAACAACAAACCTGTTTAACAACAAACCAGTTAATAACAAAAGAGTTTAACAACAAACCAGTTTAACAACAAACCAGTTTAACAAACCAGTTTAACAACAAACCGGTTTAACAACAAACCAGTTTAACAACAAACCAGTTTAACAACAAACCTGGTTAACAACAAACCAGTTTAACAACAAACCATGTTAACAACAAACCGGTTTGACAACAAACCAGTTTAACAACAAACCAGTTTAACAACAAACCGGTTTAACAACAAACCAGTTTAACAACAAACCAGGTTAACAAGAAACCAGTTTAACAACAAACCAGTTTAACAACAAACCAGTTGAACAACAAACCAGTTTAACAACAAACCATGTTAACAACAAACCAGTTTAACAACAAACCGGTTTAACAACAAACCAGTTTGACAACAAACCTGTTTAACAACAAACCAGTTTAACAACAAACCAGTTTAACAACAAACCTGTTTAACAACAAACCATTTAATAACAAAACAGTTTAACAACAAACCAGTTTAACAACAAACCAGTTTAACAAACCAGTTTAACAACAAACCGGTTTAACAACAAACCTGTTTAACAACAAACCAGTTTAACAGCAAACCAGTTTAACAACAAACCTGTTTAACAACAAACCTGTTTAACAACAAACCAGTTTGACAACAAACCGGTTTGACAACAAACCTGTTTAACAACAAACCAGTTTAACAACAAACCAGTTTAACAACAAACCAGTTTAACAACAAACCTGTTTAACAACAAACCATGTTAACAACAAACCAGTTTGACAACAAACCGGTTTGACAACAAACCTGTTTAACAACAAACCAGTTTAACAACAAACCAGTTTAACAACAAACCTGTTTAACAACAAACCAGTTAATAACAAAAGAGTTTAACAACAAACCAGTTTAACAACAAACCAGTTTAACAAACCAGTTTAACAACAAACCGGTTTAACAACAAACCAGTTTAACAACAAACCAGTTTAACAACAAACCTGGTTAACAACAAACCAGTTTAACAACAAACCAGTTTAACAACAAACCTGTTTAACAACAAACCAGTTTAACAACAAACCTGTTTAACAAGAAACCAGTTTAACAACAAACCAGGTTAACAAGAAACCAGTTTAACAACAAACCAGTTTAACAACAAACCAGTTTAACAACAAACCGGTTTGACAACAAACCAGTTTAACAACAAACCAGTTTAACAACAAACCTGTTTAACAACAAACCGGTTTAACAACAAACCAGTTTAACAACAAACCGGTTTAACAACAAACCTGGTTAACAACAAACCAGTTTAACAACAAACCATGTTAACAACAAACCGGTTTAACAACAAACCGGTTTGACAACAAACCAGTTTAACAACAAACCATGTTAACAACAAACCAGTTTAACAACAAACCATGTTAACAACAAACCGGTTTGACAACAAACCAGTTTAACAACAAACCAGTTTAACAACAAACCAGTTTAACAACAAACCATGTTAACAACAAACCAGTTTAACAACAAACCGGTTTAACAACAAACCAGTTTGACAACAAACCTGTTTAACAACAAACCAGTTTAACAACAAACCAGTTTAACAACAAACCTGTTTAACAACAAACCATTTAATAACAAAACAGTTTAACAACAAACCAGTTTAACAACAAACCAGTTTAACAAACCAGTTTAACAACAAACCTGTTTAACAACAAACCAGTTTAACAACAAACCAGTTTAACAACAAACCAGTTTAACAACAAACCGGTTTGACAACAAACCAGTTTAACAACAAACCAGTTTAACAACAAACCTGGTTAACAACAAACCAGGTTAACAACAAACCTGTTTAACAACAAACCGGTTTAACAACAAACCAGTTTAACAACAAACCAGTTTAACAACAAACCTGTTTAACAACAAACCGGTTTAACAACAAACCAGTTTAACAACAAACCATGTTAACAACAAACCGGTTTAACAACAAACCGGTTTGACAACAAACCAGTTTAACAACAAACCATGTTAACAACAAACCAGTTTAACAACAAACCATGTTAACAACAAACCGGTTTGACAACAAACCAGTTTAACAACAAACCAGTTTAACAACAAACCAGTTTAACAACAAACCAGTTGAACAACAAACCAGTTTAACAACAAACCATGTTAACAACAAACCAGTTTAACAACAAACCGGTTTAACAACAAACCAGTTTGACAACAAACCTGTTTAACAACAAACCAGTTTAACAACAAACCAGTTTAACAACAAACCTGTTTAACAACAAACCAGTTTAACAACAAACCTGTTTAACAACAAACCTGTTTAACAACAAACCATGTTAACAACAAACCAGTTTGACAACAAACCGGTTTGACAACAAACCTGTTTAACAACAAACCAGTTTAACAACAAACCAGTTTAACAACAAACCAGTTTAACAACAAACCTGTTTAACAACAAACCATGTTAACAACAAACCAGTTTGACAACAAACCGGTTTGACAACAAACCTGTTTAACAACAAACCAGTTTAACAACAAACCAGTTTAACAACAAACCTGTTTAACAACAAACCAGTTAATAACAAAAGAGTTTAACAACAAACCAGTTTAACAACAAACCAGTTTAACAAACCAGTTTAACAACAAACCGGTTTAACAACAAACCAGTTTAACAACAAACCAGTTTAACAACAAACCTGGTTAACAACAAACCAGTTTAACAACAAACCAGTTTAACAACAAACCTGTTTAACAACAAACCAGTTTAACAACAAACCTGTTTAACAAGAAACCAGTTTAACAACAAACCAGGTTAACAAGAAACCAGTTTAACAACAAACCAGTTTAACAACAAACCAGTTTAACAACAAACCGGTTTGACAACAAACCAGTTTAACAACAAACCAGTTTAACAACAAACCTGTTTAACAACAAACCGGTTTAACAACAAACCAGTTTAACAACAAACCGGTTTAACAACAAACCTGGTTAACAACAAACCAGTTTAACAACAAACCATGTTAACAACAAACCGGTTTGACAACAAACCAGTTTAACAACAAACCATGTTAACAACAAACCGGTTTAACAACAAACCGGTTTGACAACAAACCAGTTTAACAACAAACCATGTTAACAACAAACCAGTTTAACAACAAACCATGTTAACAACAAACCGGTTTGACAACAAACCAGTTTAACAACAAACCAGTTTAACAACAAACCAGTTTAACAACAAACCAGTTTAACAACAAACCGGTTTGACAACAAACCAGTTTAACAACAAACCAGTTTAACAACAAACCTGTTTAACAACAAACCGGTTTAACAACAAACCAGTTTAACAACAAACCGGTTTAACAACAAACCTGGTTAACAACAAACCGGTTTGACAACAAACCAGTTTAACAACAAACCATGTTAACAACAAACCGGTTTAACAACAAACCAGTTTAACAACAAACCGGTTTAACAACAAACCTGGTTAACAACAAACCAGTTTAACAACAAACCATGTTAACAACAAACCGGTTTGACAACAAACCAGTTTAACAACAAACCATGTTAACAACAAACCATGTTAACAACAAACCGGTTTGACAACAAACCAGTTTAACAACAAACCAGTTTAACAACAAACCAGTTTAACAACAAACCATGTTAACAACAAACCAGTTTAACAACAAACCAGTTTATCAACAAACCAGTTTAACAACAAACCAGTTTAACAACAAACCAGTTTAACAACAAACCATGTTAACAACAAACCAGTTTAACAATAAACCAGTTTAACAACAAACCGGTTTGACAACAAACCAGTTTAACAACAAACCATGTTAACAACAAACCAGTTTAACAACAAACCATGTTAACAACAAACCGGTTTGACAACAAACCAGTTTAACAACAAACCAGTTTAACAACAAACCAGTTTAACAACAAACCAGTTGAACAACAAACCAGTTTAACAACAAACCATGTTAACAACAAACCAGTTTAACAACAAACCGGTTTAACAACAAACCAGTTTGACAACAAACCTGTTTAACAACAAACCAGTTTAACAACAAACCAGTTTAACAACAAACCTGTTTAACAACAAACCATTTAATAACAAAACAGTTTAACAACAAACCAGTTTAACAACAAACCAGTTTAACAAACCAGTTTAACAACAAACCGGTTTAACAACAAACCTGTTTAACAACAAACCAGTTTAACAACAAACCAGTTTAACAACAAACCTGTTTAACAACAAACCTGTTTAACAACAAACCATGTTAACAACAAACCAGTTTGACAACAAACCGGTTTGACAACAAACCTGTTTAACAACAAACCAGTTTAACAACAAACCAGTTTAACAACAAACCAGTTTAACAACAAACCATGTTAACAACAAACCAGTTTGACAACAAACCGGTTTGACAACAAACCTGTTTAACAACAAACCAGTTTAACAACAAACCAGTTTAACAACAAACCTGTTTAACAACAAACCAGTTAATAACAAAAGAGTTTAACAACAAACCAGTTTAACAACAAACCAGTTTAACAAACCAGTTTAACAACAAACCGGTTTAACAACAAACCAGTTTAACAACAAACCAGTTTAACAACAAACCTGGTTAACAACAAACCAGTTTAACAACAAACCAGTTTAACAACAAACCTGTTTAACAACAAACCAGTTTAACAACAAACCTGTTTAACAAGAAACCAGTTTAACAACAAACCAGGTTAACAAGAAACCAGTTTAACAACAAACCAGTTTAACAACAAACCAGTTTAACAACAAACCGGTTTGACAACAAACCAGTTTAACAACAAACCAGTTTAACAACAAACCTGTTTAACAACAAACCGGTTTAACAACAAACCAGTTTAACAACAAACCGGTTTAACAACAAACCTGGTTAACAACAAACCAGTTTAACAACAAACCATGTTAACAACAAACCGGTTTGACAACAAACCAGTTTAACAACAAACCATGTTAACAACAAACCGGTTTAACAACAAACCGGTTTGACAACAAACCAGTTTAACAACAAACCATGTTAACAACAAACCAGTTTAACAACAAACCATGTTAACAACAAACCGGTTTGACAACAAACCAGTTTAACAACAAACCAGTTTAACAACAAACCAGTTTAACAACAAACCGGTTTGACAACAAACCAGTTTAACAACAAACCAGTTTAACAACAAACCTGTTTAACAACAAACCGGTTTAACAACAAACCAGTTTAACAACAAACCGGTTTAACAACAAACCTGGTTAACAACAAACCGGTTTGACAACAAACCAGTTTAACAACAAACCATGTTAACAACAAACCGGTTTAACAACAAACCAGTTTAACAACAAACCGGTTTAACAACAAACCTGGTTAACAACAAACCAGTTTAACAACAAACCATGTTAACAACAAACCGGTTTGACAACAAACCAGTTTAACAACAAACCATGTTAACAACAAACCATGTTAACAACAAACCGGTTTGACAACAAACCAGTTTAACAACAAACCAGTTTAACAACAAACCAGTTTAACAACAAACCATGTTAACAACAAACCAGTTTAACAACAAACCAGTTTATCAACAAACCAGTTTAACAACAAACCAGTTTAACAACAAACCATGTTAACAACAAACCAGTTTAACAATAAACCAGTTTAACAACAAACCAGTTTAACAACAAACCGGTTTAACAACAAACCATGTTAACAACAAACCAGTTTAACGACAAACCAGTTTAACAAACCAGTTTAACAACAAACCGGTTTAACAACAAACCAGTTTAACAACAAACCAGTTTAACAACAAACCTGGTTAACAACAAACCAGTTTAACAACAAACCAGTTTAACAAACCAGTTTAACAACAAACCGGTTTAACAACAAACCAGTTTAACAACAAACCAGTTTAACAACAAACCTGGTTAACAACAAACCAGTTTAACAACAAACCATGTTAACAACAAACCGGTTTGACAACAAACCAGTTTAACAACAAACCGGTTTAACAACAAACCAGTTTAACAACAAACCATGTTAACAACAAACCAGTTTAACAACAAACCTGTTTAACAACAAACCGGTTTAACAACAAACCGGTTTAACAACAAACCAGTTTAACAACAAACCAGTTTATCAACAAACCTGTTTAACAACAAACCATGTTAACAACAAACCAGTTTAACAATAAACCAGTTTAACAACAAACCTGTTTAACTACAAACCGGTTTAACAACAAACCGGTTTAACAACAAACCAGTTTAACAACAAACCAGGTTAACAAGAAACCAGTTTAACAACAAACCATGTTAACAACAAACCAGTTTAACAACAAACCAGTTTAACAACAAACCAGTTTAACAACAAACCATGTTAACAACAAACCTGGTTAACAACAAACCAGTTTAACAACAAACCATGTTAACAACAAACCAGTTTAACAACAAACCTGGTTAACAACAAACCAGTTTAACAAACCAGTTTAACAACAAACCAGTTTAACAACAAACCATGTTAACAACAAACCAGTTTAACAACAAACCAGTTTAACAACAAACCGGTTCAACAACAAACCGGTTTGACAACAAACCTGGTTAACAACAAACCAGTTTAACAACAAACCAGTTTGACAACAAACCAGTTTGACAACAAACCAGTTTAACAACAAACCAGGTTAACAAGAAACCTGTTTAACAACAAACCGGTTTAACAACAAACCTGTTTAACAACAAACCAGTTTAACAACAAACCAGTTTAACAACAAACCAGTTTGACAACAAACCAGTTTGACAACAAACCAGTTTAACAACAAACCATGTTAACAACAAACCACGGCCATGGACAGCCTTCTGTCCATGGCCGAGACTGCTGGATTGCAGTCTGGATGCAGCTCTTCACAACACAGTGAAAACGTTCAACAGCTCCATTGGCCACCAGATAGTAGACTGATACCCGATTGTGGAGGACACCCCTTTCCTCAAGAAACTCAGCGAAGGCTGCCAACGTGAATTGAGCTCCACTGTCTGTAACGATGCTTTCTGGGTCACCGTGTCTGCTAAAAACAGAGGTAAGAAACTGTATTACGTCAACAGTTGTTGCAGTGTGGGAAAGGCCAACTCAGGCCACTTGGAGTAGTAGTCCGTCAGCGTAATAGCATAACGGCAGGCGGGCACAGCTGTCTCAAAAGACCCTACTATGTCAAGACCTAGCTTTTTCCATGGGCCATGTAGCAGAGATACTGGTTTAACAGTAGGGTCGATCTTAACTCAATGCACAGTCCTTTGCACAGCCGATGGCAGGGGCAGTAGGAGCGGTGAGAGCAGTCGTCATCACCAGAGCAGATGTAGCTGGAGCAAAAGAGGGAATGATGGTATATCCACTAATACAGAGGTGTAGAGCAGTCATCAGGTCCATCCTGAGCAGTAGGGTTGGTTCCTTTTTCCACTACAAAGAACGTGGCATGGGCAGTGATGTCATCTCTACTCACTTGAGCCTTAGGCACCCCAGAACAGGTATGCAAGACCGGGTGAATGACACAAGGCGAACAGCAGGTGCAGACAGCGGTGTGGTACTGAAGTACTTGTCGTAGGTAGTGTGGCATGATGGATACTGCTGAACCTGTATCCACAACTAGTTCAATTTCCTGGGCAGGAGTAGTTGGTGTGTGTACATGTACATTGCACAGATTTTTCTTTGGAGAATAGTCAGCATCATCTAAGTAGAGCACTGTCAGTTCAGGGAGTTCAACCTCATGCACCGGCTGGGTTCGAGCAGATCTGCAGACACGAGCAAAGTGTCCTACTTTGTGGCATGAATTGCAAGTGGCCTTTGCAGCTGGGCATTGTGGAGAGTTAGCCAAGTGACTGTCAGAGCCACATCTGAAGCAGGAGTGGGGTGATGCCGGCTGTGAAGTAGTAGGTGGCTCAGCTGAGCGGGAGGGCTGTCTGTCCCGCTTCCTAAAGGCATGTGACCTCGACGGTACCGGGACACTGTGGTCTGGTGCCATTGCTTTAGCTGGTTCAGCAGCAGATTCAGTCTGTGTTGCTATAGTGATAGCCTTATGTAGCGTTAGATCAGGTTCAAGTAGCAGTGATCACCAGTAAGTAATGGTTGAACATCCGTAGCCAGGTATTGAATGGCATTGCAGGTTCGCCGGGCAAGGCAGGAACATCGTGGGAGAAGGCACATTCACAGCCATTTTCAGAAAATAGCAGCCAAAAGCATAAAAACAGTCTTTGGGTTCACTCGTCGTCACTTTGTAGTGCTGGATGGTGCACAATCATGAGGCGGCAGGTCGGATTAGAACGGCCGTTTACTTAACTCAAGGATCATGTAGGCAGCCATCATTACATCCTCTTCTTCACGTCAAAACAGGGAACAGCATATTAACATAGCACCACCTAGTGGTGCAAGAGGGTAACATGAATATCAATATAAACAGAACACAACAGATACCTCGGGAGAGGAATAGAGTAAACCCCTACACAACATCAACGTCCACAGTGCTGTTGTTTTGTGTTTTTCTTGCCCTTTTGTGTGTGTTTAAGTGGGAGAGTACTGCTGGCGTCCTGTGTGGCCGCTTCTCCCTCTCGTAGCCCCCCTTCCCACCCACCCCTGAATGTTTGCCCCCTTCCCACCCACCCCTGAATGTCTGCCCCCTTCCCACCCACCCCTGTATGTCTGCCCCCTTCCCACCCACCCCTGTATGTCTGCCCCCTTCCCACCCACCCCTGTATGTCTGCCCCCTTCCCATCCACCCCTGTATGTCTGCCCCCTTCCCACCCACCCCTGTATGTTTGCCCCCTTCCCATCCACCCCTGTATGTCTGCCCCCTTCCCACCCACCCCTGAATGTTTGCCCCCTTCCCATCCACCCCTGTATGTCTGCCCCCTTCCCACCCACCCCTGAATGTTTGCCCCCTTCCCACCCACCCCTGTATGTCTGTGTTATGTTTACCTGTTGTCTTGTTTCACCCTGTTTATTGTAAAGAAGCTTTGAGTGTTAGAAAAGCGCTATATAAGTTTGATTTATTATTATTATTATTATTATTATTATTATTATTATTATTATTATTATTGTAACCCTTCTGTAGAGTAAGCACACCTCATAACTAGGTTCCTAGGAGCAGTGGGGAGCTGAATTGTAAAAACAATAGCAGCCGGACACCGAGTTAGAAAAAGGTATAGAATACTGAATTTTAGTTCAATATAAAAGAGGAATGAAACATTAGTTTCAGGACAACATACAAATAACAGTTGTCTGAACAACACTGCTCTAAATCCTCCAAGACCCGGTCCCAAACAATAAGGCCTTTTCAAATTCAAGAAAATAAAACTAAAAAAGTGTGTGTGTATTTGTGTCCGGAGAGTGCGGCAGATGAAAGATCAGTGTGTGTCTCTTCTTTCGTTCTGTGTCTTTCTCCTGGTCCTTGGCTGGCTCGCCAGGTCCTCGTCAGGAACCCTCCATCAATCAATCAAGACCGTCAACAGACCCGACCTGGATTATTTAAACAGGGCTTAGTTATTTGCTACAACAAAACTAACTATAGCTCAGTCAACTCCAATATCAACATACTGCACAGTAATTGTCGCTATTCAGTTTGACCAATACTGTAGCGGATTCGGGGGACATCGCAACCACAGGAAGTGCCGCGGCCGGGAAGCGAACCCGCATCCCCCGCGCCGCGGGAGACGTCGCTAACCGCTCGACTAAAGGGACAGACCCGCCAGCCAGCGACCAGCGAGTCTACTCATCCATGCACGTTACACTATGATTAATAACTGCATATAGACATCTCTGTATACATATACCGCAATGCTGCTGTATACTACCAAATAACATGACACAACACATACGTATGTTGGATCAAACACCCAGACATAAGTGCAGACAGCTAGACTTGCAGTAGCCTAAACCTGCCACACCTGGCCCACCCTCCAGACGATGGCTCCAGCAACACTGGTGAAGTGCCAGCTATGTTTTAACTACATAACTTAAAAAAACACTGCATATGGCTTCATCTGAATACCCCATGCATCAATTATATCAGGTCGGCATACAAAATGACCAAAGTAAAACACAAATTCCTTCAAGAAAATACGTTATCATCCCCGGAACCGGAAGTAGAATGGCTACCTGTCGCTGCTCCAACTGGCCCCTCTGCCGCCGCCGCCGCCGCCGCTCCCCTCCGCGTTATGAGCCTGTCGCCACATGCACACAGGCTGCTGCGGACGTTGCTCTATACAGCTCCCGTGTCCACTGCCCGCGCCCAGAGGTCTTCCTCAACCCTTCGTCGTATGAAGACGTATCTAAGGTCAACAATGACTCAAAGGAGACTCAATGACTTGATGTGCAGCCACACACACGGGGATGCTTTGGCCAGTGTGGATGGTCTCGCCATTGCCAGTGACGTCATCCAGCCCAACGAGAGCCAGAGGAACTCCTCCGGGAACGTTTAAGACGGGGTGGTGGTGAGCGCTGACATGTTTTAATCCTATGCAACTGGACTTGACGTGTCAAATGATTTATGCTTTCTAATCATACTGATTATGCTATTTGATTGTGACTCAAGTGTAGGCTATAATCAGGACAAATAAAAACGGCAATAATAAATAATAATAAATAAAGTTATGCGTTACGTCATTCCTGGCCCTACCCATTCGAAATGCGGTCCGCGGCCTATGTCAGCTGTGATGAAAAGCTTGTGCAGAGCACTTTCCTTCACACACTCTACCAGGGGTTGGTTAAATGAGAGAAATAGTCATGTCAGACGTGACCTAAAGCCCCTCGTTTCAGACATGCAGGTCAGTGATGACTTTCTCTTAGAGCAGGTCACCAAATCTACCAGTGAAGAAGAAGGGAAGATAAAACGCCTAGGTACAACAGCCAGAAGCAGACCAGTGACTGTTAGTGCCGCTCAACATGACAGTAATGAACAGACTGACCAGACTAAACAGACTAAAGTCGACTAACTGTGCTGCTATTCAGGAGCTGACAGCACAAGTGTCCTCTTTAACCAAGCACATGGCCCAGATGGTGAAACCTGGTGTTGTTCAGGAGGGAGGATAGTGGCGTAAGAGCTATGCAGAAGAGGAGAGGAGAAAGAGAGTCGCCTTGAAATATGCCACTATTGATGTTGATCTGCCTTGAATGTACCGTCCCGTCTGTGTATTTTAGAGCAAGAGTTGTTTTCCACTGGTCCATATTTGCTGATAGGAACTGGATAAGGATTGGTGATATTTTGTAGATGTCAAGACATTTTAGTACCCAGTCAGTGGGTACAGAGTCGAACACCTTCTTAGAGTCTAGCCAGGCTGTTGTCAGATTTTTCTTCCTCGTTTTTACTTCCTTAGTGGTGGCCTTGTTTACTAAAAGCTGGTCTCTGCAGCCACAGCTCCTTTTCCGACACCCTTTTTGTTCTAAGGGAAGTAGGTTGTTTTCTTACAGGTGTTTGTAAACTCTCCCGGTGATGATGGATGTTAAGATCTTGTAGGTTGTAGGGAGACGTGATGGGACGATAGTTTTTAGGGTTTTTGGTATCTTCTGTTTTGGAAAGTAGGTAGGTGGTACCAGTTGTGAGCCTTTCAGGGCAGGTTTCTGGGCTGCTGATGCATCCATTGTAGGCGTTTGTCAGGTCTTGGTGTAAAGATGGTAAGTTCCTGATCCAGAAGTTCGCTATCCCGTCATTACCAGGGACTTTCCAGTTACTGGACTTCTGTATCGCTGTTTTTGTTTCTTCTATGGTTATTTGTGGCCATTCTTCTTGGTTGGTTTGGATATTATATGTTTCTATTTGGCCGATCCAGTCAGCGTTTGTTTTTTGTTGTAATTCTTTGTCCCAGATGTTGCTCCAGAAGTTCTCTACTTCATCAATTTTAGGGGGTTCTTTGACCTCAACGGACCTTTTCCCTAGTTCTCTATAGAATTTCTTTGCGTTTTCTTTGTAAGTTTTGTTCTAGTGGAAGAACTTTTGTCTCTTATCGAACCTTTTCACTCGTTGGGCTTTTGCTTGTAGTTGTTGTTTCAATTGTTCAATGGCTGTTAGTATTTTCTCTTTCTGTTTGATGTGTTTCCTGATTAGTGCTCTTTTTCGTTTTTCTTTGACTGGTTTCTCATTTTTAATCTCATTTAGTGTAGATATGTCTCCCCTAATTTTGCGGATTTCACTTTCAATTTTCTTTTTCCATTTTGGTTGGTTATCTTTTCTTGGTCTGTTCTTCCTCTTGTGTTTGATGCCCAGTGATTCAGCGATGGCAGAGGCAGTTATATAGAAAAGGTGGTTAATGTCTGTGAGGGACAGCACTTCTTGCACTTGGTCTTTTATCTGGTTGATGGCTTTGTTTGCTGTTTCTATGGCTGATTTTGAGAGCTGATCACTTTTTGTCTTTGGAATTGGTGGTCTCTGGCCTATTGGGGTTTCTTTGGCTATTTCATATTTTCTAAGGATGCTTTCTTTCACTGTGCTCACTTTATCATCTTGTTCATCTTTGTTCGGTGGTTTTTGGTCACCTGGCTTATCAGTTCTCTCATTTTTGTGATTCTTATCTTCATTTTGCTCCTCTGGATCTGCGTTTGTATCCCTCTCATCGGGTTTTACATTCTCATCTCTCTGCTTTACTCCTGCTTGGATGGCTTGCAGCTCCATTCCGGTTAGTCTTTTCTTATTGACGATATCACGGCGGACATGTGCAAGTTTGTTGGCGTCTAGATTCAGCCTGTTTGTGGGGTTATTGACACACCAGATGTCATAGGTGCTTTGAATTATCGATGTTTTTGGGTTGAAGGAAGCAGTGTAGAAGGCTTCCATGACTTCTTAGTACTCTTCCCTAGACTATTTCTGTCGAATGGCTTTAGTAGGATTTTGAGATGGTGCAACATGAGGGCCTCTTTGAGGAATGTCCTCGATGTGTTGATCCTCAGGTGCATTTTGGGTAGAGTTTGTTCCAGTAGCACACTTTTCGATCTCAGCCTGGTTCCTCACTGAAGATCGCGGCCCGTGGTGACCCGCGCGATGACCGATGCGGTATGAATATCTGGTAATACGAGTTTCCATAATAAAGGTTTTAGTGAATTTTAGGTTGTACAACCACCAGTATGTTTTCGAGATACCAGCTCTAGGAGAGTTACCGACCAAGGTTAAAGAGCCTCTCCTGCCCTTGAGGCAGGCTAACCCCCGCCGGATGCCAACCCGGTACTTTAGAGCCTCGGGGCTTTATTATTATTATTATTATTATTATTATTATTATTATTATACAAATGCCCTTTTACTTCATGCCATAATACAACATAATAAGCGGGCGGGTCCATTCCTTGGGTCTAGGGTTAGAATGAGGTAGAAGTCTATTTGATGGATAGTGTCACAACTCTTGACCCCTTGACACCTGCTCACTAGTCCTCCTCCTCCTTCACTCTGGCACACCTGTCCATGGTTTCAATCAACACACCTGCTGGCCATCAAGCAATCGACCTCACCTTTAAGAAGCCTCCTCTGTGGAACGTTGCCATTCATGGTTTGTTGCCTAAAGGTTATTGCAGGTCCAGTCCCAGTCCTAGTCTGCATTCTCTGATGTTCATAGTTTTTGCATTCTTGCCTGCCTGTCTGATTTTTTGCTCTCTGCTCTTTGGGACTTCAGCCTGCCAGTCTCTCTGCCACTGAGCCAACTCCTGCTCTACTCCTGGGATCTGCCACTTCAAATAAGACTTGATTTCTTCCTTACCTCGTTGTCCCGTCTGCTTATGGGTTTTTTCCAGATACGTGACAGTACGTTCCAGCCACTATGGACCCAGCAGACCATTCCACCACAGACCTGGCCACGGACTGCCAGGCTGTAGCCAACCAGGAATCGGTCCTCAGCCAGCACAGCCAGGTGCTACAGGGGATGGCTGACGCCCTCCGTGAGCTCAGCTCAAAGATATCCAGACCCAGCTTGGTGCCTCCGCTAGCCCGGGTCCCGCCCCTCCAGTTCCGCCACCCTCAGCGCCATCAGCTTCGGCTAAGGAACCATGGGTTGCCCCGCCCGATGAGTATGATGGAGATTTTGGACTTTGTCGCCCTTTTTTGATGCAGTGTGAGATTGTGTTTAACCAGCAGCCCCAGTCATATTCCACGGATGGAGCCAAAGTCGCTTACATCATGGGTCTTCTCCGGGGAAGCGCTCTGGCTTGGGCTACAGCGGTGTGGGAGATGCGGGCCTCCACTTCCTCATCCTACGCTGAGTTCACCACTGCTTTTCGCCAGGTTTTTGATCATCCCATGTGGGGAAAGGATGCTTCAAAAAGACTGAGCTCTCTCTGCCAGGGTTCCCACAGCGTCGCTGACTACTCAGTTGAGTATCAGCGGAGAGCGGATGGAACAACGAGTCCCTCCAGGCCGGGTTTTCCAACGGTCTAAGCGAATCCATAAAGGACGAATTGGTTTCCTACCCCGAGCCTGGAGGGTTGGAGGAATTGGTTACCCTGGCCATTTGTGTGGACAACCATCTCCGGGAGCGGAGGAGAGAGCGGACGCGCCACTTTCCTGGTCACAACAACTTTCCATGGGCCACACCTCCAAACTCTGGGGGCCGAGCTCGCTCGACTGAGGCTGACGTCCTCCGAGAAAGCCCGAGGCGTGATTCTTCCCCAGCTTCGGAGCCTATGCAACTCGGCCGCTTCCGGCTCGACCCGGAGGAGTGTCAACGCCGCATCACCAAGAACAGCATGCTGCCGCATTTTGAATTAACTGTAGTTGGTGCACAACTGATTTTGGGAGGCCGGTGAATAGTCAATTGCAGTAGTCTAGTCTACTTGTTATAAAAGCATGGATTAATTTCTCAGTCTGATATTGATAGAAAGCCCCTTGGGTTCGAAATGTTGTTAAGATGGTAGTGGGCTGATCTTGTGAGATGATTGATGTGGCTCTTAAAGTTTAGATCACTGTCCATGATTACACCCAGATTTCTAGTTTGACCTTTGCACTCCAGAGACAGAGAGCTGAGATGAGCTGCAATTTTCTGTCTGAGTCTTTGCACCAAAAACAAGTATCTCTGTCTTGTCTTTGTTCAGTTGGAAAAAGTTATCTGACATCCATAAAGTAATATCGTCAATACACTGAATTAGGGAACGTATGGGAGCTAGGTCATCAGAGGATAGGGATATGTACAGTTGTGAATCATCTGCATAATTATGATAATTTATTTTGTGGTTCTGTATAACATGTGCAAGTGGGCGCATATAGTGATTAAATAGTAGTGGTCCAAGAATCGAACCTTGGGGTAGTCCACACATTATACCCACTTTGTCTGAGGAAAAGTCTCCAATAGACACAAAGAACTGCCTGTCCTGAATGTATGTTCTAAACAGGCTGAGAACCGGACCAGCAAGGCCGACCCAATTTTCTAATCTCTCTAGCAAAATATCATGATCAACAGTGTAGAAAGCAGCACTGAGATCCAGGAGCACAAGAACAGATAATTTATTAGAATCAGTGTTCATATGCAGATCGTTCACAACCTTGATAAGTGCTGTTTCTGTGCTATGGGGAGATCGAAAACCCGACTGACGAATGCCTAGAAGGTTGTTAGATATTAAAGAGTTACTAACTTGAGAATAAACTTTTTTTTCAAGGATCTTGCTGAGGAATGGTAAGTTGGAGATGGGCCTGTAGTTGGCAATAACTGTCGCACCAAGATTACTCTTCTTCAGAAGTGGTTTGACAGCTGTCTTAAGTGCTGCAGGAAATATACCTGCCTGAAGAGAGTAGTTAATATTTCTAAAACGTCACGTGCTAAGCAATTAAAAACATTTTTAAAAAATTTAGTAGGGAGAGGATCCAAGCAGCCTAACAATATTGTCTAGACTTTTAAGGTCTAGAGTGTCAAAGTGAGACATGGCGCCAGTGATATTTTTGGAGAACTGGAGGGTAGGTTCATTACTGGATCTTGAGGCACTCATGTTCTGTCTAATGGCAATAATTTTGTTATTGAAGAATGTAGCGAATTGCTCACATTAACGAGTCGGTTGATAGTGGAGAAAAGCACTTTACTGTTGTTAGTATTTTCATTAATGATTTTAGAGAAGAAAGAGACTGTCTGGCCTGTTTAATTTCTTTGCAGTACTTGTTCAGTCTGTCCTTGTAGATTTCATGGTGAACCTGGAGTTTAGTCTTTCTCCACTGTCGTTCTGCTTGGCGACAGTCCCTCTTAAGCTTCCTAATAACCACTCCATTTCGCCAGGGGGCTTTTTGTTTTTCTATGTTTTTAGTTTTAACAGGTGCAATGTTGTCAAAGGTGCACCGTATTTTTGAGTTGAAGTCGTTCACAAGATCCCCAGTTTGTGATGACATGAACGGCGACAACTCATTTACGGTTTTCTGAAAGGTTTTAATTGTGTTATTATCATGAAGAGATTTTTGAGCATGCGAGGTCTCTTCTGTTGTACAGGAAGAGCAGACACATCAACAAATATACAACAGAGACCAGAGATAGCAACATCCATGACACGGGGCACAGTAATATGAAGTCCTTTTGATAGGACTAAGTCTAGAGTATGCCCCTTATTGTGTGTGGTCTGGAAACATGCTGAGTGAGAGCAAATGCCTCCAGTAAGCCAATTAGGTTTCTCACATCGGGGTCTGTTTGATTGTCAACATGAACATTAAAATCACCCAGGATGATGAAATAATCATAGTCAGTGGAAACCATAGACAGTAGCTCCGAAGATACATCAAGAAAGCCATGTTTAGGTGTTGTTGGCCGATAGACGGTAATTATTAAAGTCGTAGCAGTACAATGTGTAGTAAGAGCAAGGTGTTCAGAAGACGTGAATTTCCCGAGGGGGGATTTCCTTGCAGCTGTAGGGATCAGAGAGCCTAACCCTAACCCCCTCTCCTATCAGATCTGGTGGTCTGGATGAATTTGAAGCCAGGAGGCGCAGTCTCATAAGCGCCACTGCGCCATTTCTATCCAGCCAGGTCTCGGTCAGTAGGCTGAAGTCCAGCTTATAGGTACTTATAAGATCATTAACAAAAAATGACTGATTAGTTAGCGACCTGACGTTTAATAAAGCCATTTTTATTGTGTGAGGTGCCTCGCTTTGTGGGGGGCTGATAACTGAAGTCCGAATTGGTGACAAACTGTTTATCTCCCTGTGCGTTACAGGGAGATGACGGGGTCTGTGTCTATGGTTTATTATTACAGGAAGTAGTATGGCAGAGGGACAGTCACTGGTATGATGGATTGAACTCACCGAAGGACCTGAATAAGTTTGGTTTACAACGGAACCAAACCTGAAACCACTCTGCTGCTCCTGCGGACGTCACTTAGGGACAGGACTGTCCCCACCTGGGTCCGGGCACCAAACGTTATTGTCGACAGCACAAACATGAGAGTTGGAGACAAGGGAATAAAACAGGTTTGCAGCCAGCATTCGTGAGCCTGCTGGATTTGGATGGAGCCCATCACGTTTAAAAATAGAAGAGCGCTCCCAGAACAGAGTAAACTTGTCAATAAAACCAAATTGTAAATGAGAGCACTGCGACTGAAGCCAGGTTTGAAGCTGCAGAAGTCTGCTAAAATGACCAATTGATAACTGGCCTTCTTTCTGGGGCCGCCCTTACCTGCTGAAAGTGGATGGCATTCACCCTGCTGGGGACGGCGCCGCTCTTTTGTCTAGCAATATAGATAGCTGTTTACGTTTAGTTTGACACTAGGGACTTATCATTCAGCGGGTTGCCGGTGATTAGAGAGCCTGCTAGGTTTAAATCTAGTGCGGGTGTGGAGTCAAATAGTTTAATTAATATGATTCGTCAGGGGATTTCTCATAGTGTAGATTATCAGCCTGATAGCTTGGTCTATAACATTGAGGCTGTCTCCCTACCCTGCTGTATTGCTCCCAATCTCTCCTCTCCTAAATGTGTGAATCACAATAATCTAGTAATTATTCCTACCACTGGTAGTGGTGAGATGTGCGACAAAGTACCTAATAATCTACAAAACCAAACAGCTAATGTTATCAAGAATGTGGCCACATATCGTCCAAAGCATTGGTTGCCAAAACTCTCAACAAGGTGTCTAATTCCAATTAATCTTTCCCCTATTGGTAGCTCTAAAGCTCTGCCTACTACTGATCACTTCCACAAGACGCTTACATTTGGTTTCATAAACATCAGATCACTGTCTACCAAAGCCTTACTAATAAATGATCTGATTCTTGAACATAGTTTTGACATGATTGGGTTATGTGAAACATGGCTGAAACCAAATGTTTTCCTTCCCTTAAATGAAGCTTCCCCACCTGACTATACTTATGCCCATGTAGCTCGGACAAATAAACAAGGTGGGGGTGTTGCCTTAATATATAAATCTATTTTCAATCTGACTTCTAGACTCGAATCTAAATTCCAGTCTTTTGAGGCTCTTGTTCTTGGTCCATCTCCCACAGCCATGAATAGACTCGGCTCAGTCCAGATTGTGATACTCTATCGGCCTCCTGGCTGTTACTCGTTATTTCTTGAAGAATTTGTCTCAGGCCTTGTTACTCACTCTGATGAGATTCTAATTCTTGATGATTTCAATATTCATCTGAATAAGGCTGCTGATCCTCTAAGTAAAGCCTTTCTGGCACTAGTTGATACTTTTGGGTTCACTCAGTTTGTCCAAGAGTCGACTCATTGCAGTGCTAACACCCTTGATTTGGTTTTATCTAAAGGAATAGCTGTTTCTGATCTGAATGTCTTACCAACCACATCTGCTGTGTCAGATCATTTTCTCATGTAATTTGAAGCGTTATTGGCCTGTCCAGTTAATGTCAGCACAGATGTAATTGCCACTCGCCATATTGGTCCCTCCACTATAGCTGCATTTTGCCAGCAGCTGCCTGAAGTCTTGGCTCCTTTCAGTGTGGTAACTGACTCTGTTGGAAATTTCACTAGTGACTTAAATGTGGCCCTCTCTAGTCTCCTCGATTCAGTTGCACCTCTCACTACCAGAGCTAGGCGACTAAAGAGGCCTACACCCTGGTTTAATGATGAAACACATGCTCTTAATGTTGAACATAAATGGTGAAAATCAAAATTGGAAGTTTTTTACCTATCGTGGCATAAGTGTTTATTGAAATACAAGCGTGCTTTATCTGATACAAAAACAGCGTATCTCGCTCAATCAATATGAGAGAGTTGTGTATCAACAACGTTCGACCCGTATAAAAGAAAACCATCTATATGAACCTTTTCAGTCGGCTTTCAGGCCCTGTCACTCCACTGAAACTGCTCTGACCAGAGTGGTGAATGATCTTCTACTGGCTATGGACTCTGATTCCACTTCTGTGCTTCTACTACTGGACCTCAGTGCAGCCTTTGACACCATTGATCACTGTATACTATTAGATAGATTAAATTGTAATTTTGGTGTCTCTGGCTTAGCTCTCTCTTGGCTTAAGTCCTACTTATCTTGAAGAACACATTGTGTCTGCTATAGTAATATTATATCAAAATTCTCTGACATTAAATGGTGTACCTCAGGGCTCAGTTCTTGGCCCTCTGCTTTTCTCTCTTAACATTTCACCTCTTGGCCAAATTATACGCAGTTATGGAATAAATGTCCATTGCTATGCTGATGATACTCAGCTGTATGTGCCTATAAGGGCTGATGATCATACTCACATCACTAACTTAGAGGCCTGCTTGGCTGCTGTGAAAAACTGGATGTCACTTAACTTTCTGCTTTTAAATTAGGATAAAACCGAGATGCTGGTCATTGGCCCTGCTAGACACAGACAGACACCAATTTGATCAAGTAACGATAACGATCGACAACTGCGTGGTTTCACAAAGTGTGGCAGCCAAAAATCTTGGTGTTACATTTGATCCCAGCCTTTCCTTTGATAAGCACATTAAAGAAATCGCCAAGACTGCCTTTTTTCACTTACGTAACATAGCTGAAATTCGGTCTTTTCTCTCCATGGCTGACGCAGAGACTCTAATACATGCATTTGTTTCATCCAGACTTGATTACTGTAATGTTCTGTTCTCAGGTCTGCCACATTCTAGTACTAAAAGTCTTCAGATGGTTCAGAGTGCTGCTGCTAGAATCCTAACTCAAATTAGAACATTTGACCATATTACACCAATTCTTGCCTCCCTTCATTGGCTTCCTATCCATGTTAGATCAGAATACAAGGTCCTCCTGCTGACTTATAAAATCCTAAATGGGCTTGCCCCATCCTACCTGTCTGATCTCCTTAAACCTTACATGCCACCTCGAGCTCTTCATTCTCAAAATACAGGACTCCTGTGTGTACCCAAAGTTAAACAGAAGTCAGCTGGTGGCAGCAGGGCCTTTTCCTATCGGGCTCCATTGTTGTGGAATAACCTGCCTGCTGCCATCAGACAATCAGAGTCTGTTGAGTCCTTTAAATCCAAACTTAAAACTCATCTTTTGGCCTTAGCTTACAATTAGTTGCCTTTAAGTTGAGTGCTTCACAACCTGTACTGGATGGTGGGTTGGTTTCTGTCTCAATGAATTTACCAACCACTGTTCTGCTGACGAGATTATAGAGTATAGACTATAGAGTACAGATTACAGAGTATAGATTATGACTAGTTGATGACTTAATTGATTATGACTAATGACTACTGCAAACTGTTCTCTTCTCTCACGTCTTTTCTCTCTCTATGAATGATGTCTTCTCCTTTCTCTTTTTCTGTGTGAATGGTGTCATGTGAGTCTCTCTTGTGTGCACGTGCAGTCGGTTCTCCTCCCAGGTCTCCATGGTGATGATTGTGTCTATTTGTTGTCCTCACTACATGTTGTATTTATTTGTTGTCCTCACTACATGTTGTGTCTATTTGTTGTCCTTATTACATGTTGTGTTTATTTGTATTTACTTCTGCTGCACAACAATTGCCCCTCTGGGGACAAATAAAACCTACTTGACTTGACTGATGAATGAGACCCCTGGATGCTTCTTTCCAGTTTTTAATCATTTTCTGCCTCGCTGTTCACAGAGGTCACAGAGGTCACAGAGGCCTGTCCAGGGTGTTTCCCCGCCTGCTGCCCAGTGACTGCTGGGATAGGCTCCAGCATCCCGTGACCCTGAGAGCAGGATGATGGATGGATGGATGATGGCTGGGATAATGGATGGATGGATGTTGACAGGTCGACTCATGTCTGACAGCATGAACAGATGTGCGTCTTCACAACCGACTCACGTTGTGAAACCAGCAGCAGCACGTGTGTCATGATGACCTTGTCATGAATGGAGACGCCTCCAAAAATACACAAATACAACATGTGTGTCTTCCACTGATGAGGAGCACATCTTCATCTTCATCCTCACTCACGGGTCACATGGTCACATACCAGACACGACGACGGGCCAGCCAGGGCTTTGTTTTGTCATGTGACTGACTGTGTATATGTGTGTGTATGTGTATCTGTGTGTGTTTGTTTGTGTAGGTGTGCCTGTGTTTTTGTGTGTATGTGTGTTTGCATGTATGTGTTTTTGTGTGTATGTGTGTTTGCATGTGTATGTGTGTGTGTGTGTTTGCGTGTGTGTATGTGTGTGTGTGTATGTGTGAGAGAGAGAGAGAGAAAGCTGCTTGATTTACTCAAAGAAAATCAAAAGGTAGGTGTGTAGTGATGCGGAATGTACACGTGACGCTCAAACCAGATGTTTCCAGGGGGACAAACCAGATGTTTCCAAGGGGACAAACCAGATGGTTCCAGGTGGACAAACCAGATGTTTCCAGGGGGACAAACCAGATGTTTCCAGGGGGACAAACCAGATGGTTCCAGGTGGACAAACCAGATGGTTCCAGGTGGACAAACCAGATGTTTCCAGGTGGACAAACCAGATGTTCATATGGTTTAACTAAACCACGTGTCATATTTACGCAACCGATTGTTGTACAAAAGGTAAACAAACACGCTGCCTGACACACTGCTACACACAAACACACACACGCGCGTGTTGATAACGGCTCGTGCGCGTCCTCCTGCGCAGCAGAGGCAGCAGAAGCGCAGCCGGGTTGACGTCAGATGAGCAGAAGTACAGAACGTTCCGGAGCGACCGGACCAACGGAACCAGAACAAAAATCAACACAGGATTTATTTCCAGCGTACAGATGATCAATAATCATTCAAAATACACAACAGCAACACAAACTCATGCACGGCCTCACTAACGAGGATACTGAATATTCATATCATATTCATAACGAGGGTCGCGCGGATACTGAATATTCATATATTTATAAAGAGGGTCGCGCGGGTACTGAATATTCATATCATCTTCATAACGAGGGTCGCGCGGATACTGAATATTCATAACGAGGGTCGCGTGGGTAGTGAATATTCATCTGATCTTCATAACGGAGCTCAGCACGACATGTCGTCCTGGACCACGAGGCAGAGTAAAACAGCATTTAGAAACCTTTAAGGGCAGCTCATGCTCCCTCATAACGGCTGTGGTTGCCATGACGATTCAGCGTCAGTCCTTCAAAATGCCTGGCTCACCTCTGACCTGTCCTCCCATCACACCACAGGAAGTCCAGGCCGGCTATGCTATACTATGGCAGCACTGTGACGTCATCAGTGTGAGACTCCAAACCTGGGGACTGAATCCTGACCCCTGAGTGCGCGCGCGCGCACACACACACACACACACACACACACACAGTTATCTACACTATTTACAGGGCTGTGTTGCCTTGACAACTCTTCCAAACCACCTGGTGCCCGCTGTCTTTTTTCTGTTTAGTGTTGTCGGTCTCTCCCTGGAGGTGCCAGGGAAGAGGAGAAGAGGGAGGCCAGAGAGGAGGTTTATGGAGGTGGTGAGGGAGGACATGCAGGTGGCTGGTGGGACAGAGGAAGATGCAGAGGACAGGAAGAGATGGAAACGGATGATCCGCTGTGGCGCCCCCTAGCGGGAGCAGCCGAAAGTAGTAGTAGTAGTTATCGGTCTGTCCCTCTCCCTGTCTGTCTCTTTCTCTCCATCTGTCTGTCTGTCTGTCTGTCTCTCAGAGCCCTTCAGAGAGGAGGTACCAGCTCCTTCATCATCACATCGTCAGAACTCTGTCAAGCTGTCAATCAACCAGTGGGCGGAGCATCCTAGACTCAGTGGTCAACTCCAGACTGACACGCACAGACACACACAAACACACACTAAGCAGCAATGCATATTGTATTAAATAAACAAGCCCTAGCATATACAAAGCCCAACTTTCTGAATACACACACATGTGTGTGTGTGTGTGAATATATATGTGTGTGTGTATTATATATATATATATACATACATACATACATACATACATACATACATATGTGTGTGTGTGTGTGTGTGTGTGTGTTTTATATATATATATATATATATATATATATATATATATATATATATATATATATAGTAACGATCATGGATGAATAGGCTCGGTAGCCCTTGGCTAACGGGTCGGACCCTTTAGTCGAGCGGTTAGCGATGTCTCCTGCGGTGCGGGAGACACGGGTTCACGTCCCGGCTGCGGCAGCTCCTGCGGTTGCTCCCCGAATTTGTCCCCTTCCTTTGGGATTCGCGTCCCCGCGAATCGACACAGCCAGGACGTGAACCTGGGGCCCCCGCACTGCAAGCGACTTCGCAAACCGCTCGACTAAAGGGTCCGACCCGTTAGCCAAGGGCTACCATGTCTACTTATTCGTGTACGTTACACTACCCCCGTCCTTCGGGGTAGGGCGTCCCCGGCCGGACCGTCACAGCCGGGACGCGCGCGAACCAGTGTCTCCCGCGCCACGGGCGACTACGTTAAAGAGTCGACTAAAGGGTCCGACCTGTTAGCCAAGGGCTACCGAGCATATTCGTCCGTGATTGTTACAATTATATATATATATATATATATATATATATATATATATATATATATATATATATATATATATATATATATATATATAGAGAGAGAGAGAGAGAGAGAGAGAGAGAGAGACACGTACACATACATATGGTGTGTGTCTTCCTCAAGCTCAGGTCCTCTACCAGAGGTCTGGGAGTTTGAGGGTTCTGCACAGTATCTTAGCTGTTCCTAGGACCACACTCTTCTGGACAGAGACCTCAGATTTTCCTGGAATCTGCTGGAGCCACTCTCCCAGTTTGGGGGTCACAGCCCCTAATGCTGCTATTACTACTGGGACTACTGTGGATTTGACCTTCCACATCTGATCTAGTTCTTCCCTCAGCCCCTGGTGTGTCTCTAGCTTCTTGTGCTCTTTCTTCCGTATGTTCCGTCACTCGGGATGCTACATGGATCACTACTGCTGTCTTCTGTTCCTTGTCGACCTCCACAATGTCTGGATGGTTAACCAGCACCTGCTTGTCAGTCAGGAACTTGGAAGTCCCACAGGAACTTAGCTCTGACATTCTCAACCACCTTTGGCGGTGTATCCTATTTGGACATGCGGACTTCCAGTCTGTATTCAGTACAGAGGTTCCTGTAGACTATCCCAGCCACTTGGTTATGCATTTCAGTGTACGCTTTCCCAGCTAGTATTTTACACTCTGCTACAACATGCTGGACTGTCTCAGGGGCGTCTTTGCACAGACTGCATCTTGGGTCTTGTCAGGTGTGGTAGACCCCTGCCTCAACTGATCTGGTCCTGCGTGCCTGTTCTTGTCCTGCTATGATCAGAGCCTCTGTGCTGTCTTTCAGTCCATCCTTCTATAGCTATTGGTAGGATTTCTCTGTATCAGCCACGTCCCCTATCTGTCGATGGTACATCCCATAGTCGCTTCTCCGGGGTCGGGTCGTGGTGGCAGCAAGCTAGGTAGGGCACTCCAGACGTCCCTTTTCCCAGCAACACCCTCAAGCTGCTCCTGGGGGATCCCAAGGTGTTCCAGGGCCAGACTGGACATGTAGCCCCTCTAACGAGTTCTGGGTCTACCCCGGGGTCTCCTCCCAGTTGGCCGTGCCTGGAAAACCTCCAAAGGAAGGAGCCCAGGAGGCATCCTAATCAGATGCCCGAACCACCTCAACTGGCTCCTTTTGATGCGAAGGAGCAGTGGCTCTACTCCGAGCTCCCTCCGGATGTCTGAGCTCCTCACCCTATCTCTAAGGCTGAGCCCAGACACCCTACGGAGGAAACTCATTTCAGCCGCTTGTATCCGCCATCTCACCCTTTCGGTCACCACCCAAAGCTCATGACCATAGGTGAGGGTTGGAACCAAGACTGACTGGTAAACTGAGAGCTTTGTCTTCCGGCTCAGCTCCCTCTTCACCACAATGGTCCGGTACAACGTCCACATTACTGCTGATGCTGCACCAATCCACCTGTCAATCTCCTGCTCCATCCTACCCTCACTCGTGAACAAGACCCCGAGATACTTGATCTCCTTCACTTGAGGCAACAACTAGAGACATGTGTAGAGCCCATGCTATGTGTACCTTGAGGCACTCTGTGCGGGGGTACTGTGGGAGTATGGGGTACCGGAGCAGTTGCTACAAGCCATCCGGTCCTTGTATAACCAAAGTGAGAGCTGTGTCTGCATTCTCGGCACAAAGCCAAATACATTTTCGGTGGGTGTCGGACTCTGCCAAGGTTGTCCCTTGTCTCCGATTCTGTCTGTGATGTTCATGGACAGGATCTCAAGGCGCAGCCAAGGTGAGGAGTGTGTCCATTTTGGGAACCTCAGAATTGCATCTCTGCTCTTCACAGATGATGTGGTTTTGTTGGCTACATCAGAACGTGACCTCCAGTGCGCACTGCGGCGGTTTGCAGCTGAGTGTGAAATGGCCGTGATGAGAGTCAGCACCTCCAAGTCTGAGGCCGTGGTTCTCTACCGGAAAATGGTGTGTGTGTACGTGTGTGTGTGTGTGTGTGTGTGTGTGTATACGTGTGTGTGTGTGTGTGTGTGTGTGTGTGTGTGTGTATATATATATATATATATATATATATATATATAGGGGCAACGTAGTATTTAGTGGCTGTGTGTTTTTCTTTGTTGTTTAGCCTTAGTAACTGATGAGTGCATGACGCACGAAACAAGCTTGTTCTGCTATGTATTAAAGCTTTTTTCCTTCATCTATCTTTATATATATATATATATATATATATATACACGTGTGTGACAGCTGATGATTGCTTATGGCATGAAACAGGCTTGTACTGTCTTAAAGAATTTACTTGACTCACTGGATTATTTTGCTCCGTATTTGTTGAGCACTTTCCCTACCGTTGAGTGTTTCTTTTAAGTTATATATATAAAATATATATAAAATTTAGTATAACTTAAATTTAGACAATTTAGTACAGCTGAGTCACCTGACCTCTATGTTGAGAGTACTTGAAGCTGATTTCACAACATGAACTTGTTTTTTATAATCTGCTTGTTATTTACTTTTTTCCTAAATTTTTTTGTCTTTTGTTTGTGTTTTCAAATGTGTAATTTTGCAACTGTGTGATTTTGTAACTGTGCTGCCTATCTTGGCCAGGTCTCCCTTGAAAAAGAGGTTTGTAATCTCAACGGGATCCTCCTGGTTAAATAAAGGTTAAATAAATGTCTTTGGACTGTGGGAGGAAACCGGAGCCCCCGTAGGAAACCCATGCAGACACGGAGAGAACATGCAAACTCCACACAGAGGACGACCCGGGACGACCCCCAAGGTTGGACTACCCCGGGGCTCGAACCAAGGACCTTCTTGTTGTGAGGCGACTGCGCTAACCACTGCGCCACCGTGTGGCCCAGTGTGGGGTCATAGCCTCTAATAGGAGCACTAGGGGCTGTGACCCCCCAAACTGGGAGAGTGGCTTCAGCAGATTCCAGGAACAACATGAGGTCTCGCTCCAGAAGAGTGTGGTCCTAGGAACAGCTAAGATACTGCACAGAACCCTCCAACTCCCGGGCCTCCAATACAGGCAGATAAGATATGCATATATATCTGCTAAGATATATATATAAGCATATCTTAGTATATTTAAATGATTGTATATATTTATTAATGTAAACAATTGTGTTGATGTGTCTGTATAGATTTGTATGGTTCATATAAAAGGCTTCACTCTCATGAAACCTTGAGAGATGTAGCAACAGTCGCCAGATAACTGATACTACATCGGAAGTATTATGGGATGAAGCAGAGTGGGATGGGTAAATGTCAAGGCTGGGATAAGTGTTGGGTTAATTAGTGCTATTATGAGCTGTAGATTTTTTTTAACTGTCTGACATTCAGAAAGATAGACAGACAGAGACAGACAGACTACTAAACAGGAAAATTCTAGTTTCACTCTTTTGGGCAATAAGGCAGGCATCCCTCTATAAATGTCTCTGTCCATCAACCATCACCATCCATCCATCCATCCATCCATCCATGTTTGCTGCTGTGGTTCTGTCTTAGTAAACATGATGTAGGTACTGTCTCTCTCAGTGACCACAGGCGATACAGAGACCAGAACAGATCTGTCTCTCTCTCTCGTTTTCTCTCTTCTCTCTCCGTCAGCAACCAGATTAAGTTGTTAGTCCTCTCCTCTCCAACTCCTTTGTCTGCTTTAATTCCTTTATCCTGGAAAGAGAGAGACAGAGTGATCGTTCTAAGTAATACAACACCAGCATGCCAACACCTCTACACACAATAATACCAGTGCTAATGTACAGCTAACACAGCCAATACTAACACCAGTGCTAATAACAGCACTGATGCTATCACTGTTGACAGTAATACGAGTGCTAGCTAACCTAACACAAATGTTTACAACTCAGTCTGTCTGTCTGTCTGTCTGTCTGTCTGTCTGTCTGTCTGTCTGTCTGTCTGTCTGTCTGTCTGTGTGTATTACCTGTGTCTGCAACGTCTAAGGAACCTCATGATTTTCCTCGCAGCCTGGTCCTGTTTCTTCGTCAGGAAAGACCCCCTACAGCCCACACATCATTATTGATCAATACATCACATACAAATATTGATCAATCACCGATCAATACATCACACTTCAACTGTGTGTCTGTTTCTCTTCTTGTGTGTGTCTGAATGGTGTAGTGTGAGACAGGTTCATACTTGATCTTGGGGTTGTGGTTGACGGTGTTGAGCGGGGTTTGTTTGAAGCGTTCGTACTCCTTGTAGCTGCGGTAGTACTGCTGGATCAGAACCGCTGCCCGTCGGCTCTGCTGAAAGCGTTTCTGTTCGTAATAAGAGCGGAACTTGGACTGGATCAAGATGGCTGCCTGGGTCATCTTCTTGTACAACGCATACTGCATGGGGTGAGAGGGGGGAGACAGACTTAGAACCTGGCCGACAGGTTGACTTCCATGAGCCCAAACCGAGGAACCTGACTGGAACCCAGCAGCCCCGTGAGCTAGACTGGTATTACCATTCCACTCTCACTGGTCCGTGACATTGATGCTCCTGGGAGATGTCCACTACGTTTACATCGTCACCATAATGACTCCTCTGAAATAGGACGACATTCTGATCAAGCTGTTTACACCAAAACTTTTCTTTAATATTTCAGTTTTTATTCATTCCCCTGATCTGTTGAAATTGTGGACAATTTTAAATTTCTCAGTTTACACATCACAGACACCAGACACAGTACCAGAGCTCTTGTGAACTTCAATGGCAGTACCAGGGAGAGTGTGTTGACAGGCAGCATCACCGTGTGGTTTGGCAGCCTGACTGCTCAGGGCTGCAGACTGCTTTAAAGGACTGTAAAGACAGCAGCAAAAATCACCGGCATGGAACTACCACAACTTCACAATATTTACACCGCTTGCTGCAAAAGGAAAGCCCCACACACCATTAAGACCCCAGCCACCCTGCGCATGTCCTGTTCTCACGCCCCCCGTCTAAAAAACGTTACCGGAGCATCAACTCACACACCACCCATCTCACTAATAGTTTCTTTCCACAGGCAGTCAGGTTGCTGAACAGCTGAAGCACCCATCTACTACCACTACTACCACTACTACCACTACTACTACTACTACTACTACTACTACTACTTTTGGCTGCTCCCGTTAGGGGGCGCCACAGCAGATCATCTGTTTCCATGTCTTCCTGTCCTCTGCATCTTCCTCTGTCACACCAGCCACCAGCATGTCCTCCCTCACCACCTCCATAAACCTCCTCTTTGGCCTTCCTCTTCTCCTCTTCCCTGGCAGCTCCATATTCAGCATCCTTCTCCCAGTATACCCAGCATCTCTCCTCCACACATGTCCACACCATCTCAATCTTGTCTCTCTTGCTTTGTCTCCAAACCGTCCAACCTGAGCCGTCCCTCTAATTGACTCGTTCCTAATCCTGTCCTTCTTCATCACTCCCAATTAAAATCTTATCATCTTCACCTCTGCCACCTCCAGCTCCTCCTCCTGTCTTTTCATCAGTGCCACTGTCTCCAAACCATATAACATAGCTGGTCTCACTACCATCTTGTTAACCTTCCCTTTAACTCTTGCTGGTACCCTTCTGTCACACATCACTCCTGACACTCTTCTCCACCCACTCCACCCTGCCTGCACTCTCTTCTTCACCTCTCTCCTGCACTCCCCGTTACTTTGGACAGTTGACCCCAAGTATTTAAACTCATATGCCTTCATCACCTCTACTCCTTGCATCCTCACCATTCCACTGTCCTCCCTGTCATTCACACATAGGTATTCTGTCTTGCTCCTACTGACTTTCATTCCTCTTCTCTCCAGTGCATACCTCCACCTCTCCAGGCTCTCCTCCACCTGCACCCTACTCTCGCTACACATCCCAATGTCATCCGCGAACATCATAGTCCATGGAGACTCCTGTCTGATCTCGTCCGTCAACCTGTCCATCACCATTGCAAACAAGAAAGGGCTCAGAGCCGATCCTTGATGTAGTCCCACCTCCACCTTGAACCCATCTGTCATTCCAACCCCACACCTCACCACCATCACACTTCCCTCATACATATCCTGCATCACCCCTACATACTTCTCTGCAACTCCTGACTTCCTCATACAATACCACACCTCCTCTCTTGGCACCCTGTCATAAGCTTTCTCTAAATCTACAAAGACACAGTGTAGTAACTCCTTCTGACCTCCTCTATACTTCTCCATCAACATTCTCAAAGTAAACATCACATCTGTGGTGCTCTTTCATGGCATGAAACCATACTGCTGCTGCTGCTGATCACCACCTCTCCTCTTAACCTAGCTTCTATTACTCTTTCCCAAATCTTCATGCTGTGGCTGATCAACTTTACACCTCTGTAGTTGTTACAGTTCTGCACATCGCCCTTGTTCTTGAAAATCGGTACCAGTATGCTTCTTCTCCACTCCTCAGGCATCCTCTCACTTTCCAGGATTGTGTTAAACAATCTAGTTAAAACCCCACTGCCATCTCTCCTAAACACCTCCATGCCTCCACAGGTATGTCATCAGGACCAACTGCCTTTCCACTCTTCATCCTCTTCATAGCTGCCCTCACTTCCTCCTTGCTAATCCACTGAACTTCCTGATTCACTATCCCTACATCATCCAACCTTCTCTCTCTCTCGTTTTCTTCATTCATCAGCCCCTCAAAGTACTCCTTCCTCCTTCTTAGCACACTCTCCTCGCTTGTCAGCTCATTTCCATCTCCATCCTTCATCACCCTAACCTGCTGCACATCCTTACCAGCTCGGTCCCTCTGTCTAGCCAATCGGTACAAGTCCTTTTACTAAAACCTATCACTAAAAATCTTGGTATCATCTTTGACCAGAATATGTCTTTCAATCACCACGTTTCTAAGCTTGTCCTATCCTGTTTTCTTCAGCTATGAAATATTGCAAAAATCAGAAATATTTTATCTTTTAACGATATCGAAAAATTAATTCACACTTTCATTTTCTCCCCTGTAGATTACTGTAACTCCCTCTACTCTGGCCTCAACCAAGCTACTTTAAATCGTCTACAGTTGGCTCAGAATGCAGCTGCGAGACTACTAACCAGAACTAGACTACTAACCAGAACTAGACTGCTAACCAGAACTAGACATAGGTCCCGTATTCCCCCCATTCTTGCATCCTTCCATTGGCTTCCCGTAAAATTCGGAATAACTCATAAGATCTTATTGATTACATTTAAAGCACTGCAGGATCTGGTCCCCAGTTATATTTCTGATCTTCTCATTCCTCATTCCAATTCCCGACCACTCCAATCCTCAAACCTCAGTCTTTTATCCATCCCTCACTCCAACTGCAAAACAAAAGGTGACCGCACCTTTGCAGTCTTGGCTCCAAGCCTCTGGAATAATCTTCCCCGATCCATTAGATTTGCTGAATCTTTGGACTGTTTTAAGTGGCTTCCAAAACCATCTTTTCAGGCAAGCCTTTTTATAGACCCCCACCCCTGACTTCTGTTGTGTTTCATTTTTTAGCTTGGTCTGTTACTCCCGATGCCATGTTTTATATTCATTCAATTTATTTTATGTATTTATTCGTTTTTTGTGTATGGAGTGTAAAGCACTTTGTAACTGTGTGATTTTAAAAGTGCTATATAAATAAAATGTTGCTTGCTTGCCTCTCTCCTTCCTTAGTGTCTAACCTCTCATACAACTTCCCATATGCCTTTGCCTTTGCCACCTCTCTCTTTGCTTTACGCTGCATCTCCTTGTACTCCTGTCTACTTTCTTCATCTCTCTGACTATCCCACTTCTTCTTTGCCAACCTCTTTCTCTGTATACTTTGCTGTACTTCCTCCTTCCACCACCAAGTCTCCTTGTCTTCCTTCCTCTGTCCTGATGACACCCCAAGTACCTTCCTAGCTGTCTCCCTCACTATTTCTGCAGTGGTTTTCCAGCCATCTGGCAACTCTTCACTACCACCCAGTGCCTGTCTTACCTCCTGCCTGAACTCCACACAACAGTCTTCCTTCTTCAACTTCCACCATTTGATCTTCGGCTGTGTCTTCACTCGCTTCCTCTTCTTGGTCTCCAAAGTCATCCTACAGACCACCATCCGATGCTGCCTAGCTACGTTCTCCCCTGTCACCACCTTGCAGTCTCCAATCCCTTTTAGATGGCGCCTTCTACATAAGATATAGTCCACCTGTGTGCACTTTCCTCCACTCTTGTACGTCACCCTGTGTTCCTCCCTCTTCTTGAAATAAACTGAACTGTATTATCGTGTACTGTATGTTGTGTTTATAATGTACAAATTCACTTTGTACGTAGTCTGTTTTTTGTTTTGTTTTTTGGATGGTATAACCTTGTGCCCTTGAGTTAAGGCAGACAGAGCCAGAACACAAGGATTTCATTTTATTCTAAATACATATGACAATAAAGTTGAACAGATTGGTGACGACTAGAGAGACAGTTGACAGCTTGGAAAGACAACAGCCGGGGCAGGAGGGGGTGGCAACCCAACCTGCATCTTTCGTGAGGATGAACCCATCAAAGCTACAGATAAACATACAGGGATATACCCCCAGTACCCAGGGGAGCCCGAGAGTGGAGGAGAATGAGCACCCCAACAGGATGGACCTAACAAGGATGACCTTGGCAAACAGATTATCAATTACAATTGGAAGATGCATTTGTGGCAAGGTCTGTAAGAACAAGCATGGCCTTAAAACCCATCAGGCCCGAATGAAATGCTTGGTGCAGGGGGGCGCAGCGCAGCACACAGGATCCACTCCTGGTGAGACGCGGGGGAGCCCGGCCCAAAGACACCCCACAGAGTCCAGAACCTCCGTGTGCAAAGCTCTCTGGCTCCCAGCAGGGTAGTTCAGCAGAGTCGGATCAAGTGGCCCCCAGCAAGCCAGCACAGAGTGTGGTGCCAGTTTGACGAGGATGCAGCCAGAATCATCCAATCAACAGCAAAGGAAGATGCAGACAGGTGGCTTCTGACGATGACAACTATCATTGTCCTTATAGAGCTGACTGTTTCCTGGGAGGACCGAATGGAAGAGGCAAATGAGCAGAAGTGATCCAAGTACCAGGAGTTGGTGGATCAGTGCCAGAGAAGAGGCTGGAAGGCGCATTGTGAGCCCATGGAAGTGGGGTGTAGAGGCTTTGCTGGCTGCTCCCTGTGCAAGGTCTACACTCTACTTGGCATCACTGGGGCTGCTAAAAAGAAAGCCATCAAGTCTTCCATGGAGGCTGCAGAGAGCGCCTCCAGATGGCTTTGGATCAGAAGGAGTGATCTGTGGGCCAATGCTGCTGGGACACAAGCCAGGCCTGATCAACCCTGGCTGGGTCACCTGAGAGAGGGTGTATGATGTAGAAAGACCGAAACACCTGAGGACCTCAAGAAACATCACTGATGCTGTGTCCCAGTGCATCCTGGGATGTATCTTTGAATCAAACTTATTCTACAGAGTCTGAGTATTGACAATTAAGGAGAAACAGTCTTAAAACATCCCTACATGGCTGTCTTCTGGTTTCAAACCAGGGGACCAGATTCAGCTTCATTTACAGAATAAAGCACTGCTGATTGAGAATTACGTGCTTCAGCTATTTCCATGTCAAAGCTCCTTTTCACAGTTTAGTCAACAGCTTCAGTCCAAACCGGATATGGTTTGTCTGACACTTTTCTCATCATTGCTGGTTTGGTTTTACACTCTGAGACGGTGTAGTGTGTTATTACAGTTTCCCTCCACTGCCAGAAACTTTTCATGGTAAAAACGGAAACTGTGGCGCTTTACCTTCTTGGTTTAGACTGGTGCAGCTTTATCTTACCAAGTGGCTCCCGAACACAGTCACAAAGAAAACAGAGAGACAAGGCTGACTATAAATCTTCTAGTCTGGTAGCTTCCTACACACAGGTCATATAATGCACAAACACACATGCACACACACAATATGACACACTAACTGCACAATACCACATCTACTGGTTAGCCGCATTACCTTCAGAGCTATCCAAGTTAGCTAGCAAGGCAAGAAAGAGAGACAAATTGAGAGAGAGATGGACAGACAGACATAAATGGAGAGAAACAGTGAAAAGAAGAAAGGGAAAAGGGTTGGGGTACAGAGTAAAAGAAAGTAAAGTATGTTAGTGCAGTGTTAGTTAAGCTTCAAAACAAACATTAAAAACACATCTTCGTCTGTCTCTTAGTCTGTCTATTCATCTTTGTCTGTCTTTCTACCCCATCTATCTATCTATCTATCTATCTATCTATCTATCTATCTATCTATCTATCTATCTATCTATCTATCTATCTATCTATCTATCTAGCTGTCTGTCTGTCTGTCTGTCTGTCTGTCTATCTATCTATCTGTCTGTCTGTCTGTCTGTCTGTCTGTCTGTCTGTGTCTGTCTATCTGTCTGTCTGTCTGTCTGTCTGTCTGTCTATCTGTCTGTCTGTCTGTCTGTCTATCTAGCTGTCTGTCTGTCTCTCACCTGTTTATACTTTCTGTAACACCTCTGAATGACAGCTGCAGCCATGTCCTGCTGTTCCTTTAACCTTCGACCCTGCAGAGAGAGAGAGAGAGAGAGAGAGAGAGAGAGACTTCATAAAAAGGACAATTAGCACTAGATAATTAGTAGATATGGTGTTGGTCGTTGGATTAAACTTGTCCCTCTGACTTCCAAACCAAACACACCTGGATTTGTAAATCCACAAGTTCTAGAGCCCCTGGCTCTGTGCTTGTGTGTGTTTGTTTTATTACCTTGTACCTCCTGAAGGCGTTCTGGATGATGCGGGCTGCCTCGTACAGCTCTCTCTGCTCACTGTCTGTCAGGGTGAGGAGGGCAAAGTCTCTTTCCATCCTCCCATTGGTTGAGGCATTCAGAAACTCCGCCCATGCTGCTGAGGAGGGTGGTCTTAACCTCTGCAGGGCCAGGGAACTGAGGGGGGACGGGGGACACACACACCTACACACACACACACACACACACACACACACACACACACACACACACACACGGTGCTTAGGGACTTTGTAACGGATTCAACAGGTCACCTGTGTTATCAGACTGGTGTGGTTCTGAGTGGGTTCATCCACAGCAACACAGCACAACGTTTGGTGGAGTAGATGGGTGGGGTTTACCTCGGAGTTGAGTGTGTGTGGGCGTCGACCGTGTCCAAGTAGGTGGCCAACCAGGTGTCTTGGATGGGTGGATTGTCCCGCCTCTCTCTGAGTGGAGACTCCGCCCCCCTGGAGAAATCCTCCAGCTTGATTCGTTCAGGAGTTGCCTCAATGATCTGCTCCGCTAGTGTTGCCATGTCCACCTGGAAAGGTAACCATGACAACAGTGGCTCAGTCTGCGTCGTGTAAACCGTGGCCTGAGGCCCCGGGGGGCTGGCTGCTGATGGTACACAGCAGGACCCACTAGGGGTGGAATCAAATCCCAATTCGGTATTCGGCAAAACACAAGTAGTGTTTTTTTTTTTACAAATTTTTTTTTTGCACAAATATTTTAGAACAAGACTCCCACACGCTGTCCTCTATACTTATAGCCAGAGATATTCATTCATTCAACCTTTATTTAGTCTCGGAAATACACTGAGGTAGAGACCTCTTCTACAATATACTCGAACACAAAAACAATGAAAAATAACACACACACACACACAAACAATACATCACAGGTGCCAAAACACAGGTAAGATACTTACATAAAAATGATAACAAGCAGAAGTAATAAAACAACCAAATTACTAACATACTAATCAAATTACTAACATATTAATCAAATTACTAACATATTAATCAAATTACTACGATAATACTAAATTACTAACAAATTAATCAAATTACTACGATATTACTAACTTACTAACATATTAATCAAATTACTACGATATTACTAACTTACTAACATATTAATCAAATTACTAACATATTACTAACTTACTAATGTATTAATCAAATTACTACAATATTACTAACTTACTAATATATTAATCAAATTACTACGTTATTACTAACTTACTAACATATTAATCAAATTACTACGATATTACTAACTAACTAACATAATCAAATTACTACGATATCACTAACTTACTAATATATTAATCAAATTACTAACATATTACTAACTTACTAACATATTAATCAAATTACTATGATATTACCAACTTAAGAAATGGAAACGGATGATCCGCTGTGGCGACCCCTAACGGGAGCAGCCGAAAGTAGTAGTAGTAGACTATGATATTAACAACTTACTAACATATTAATCAAATTACTAACATATTACTAACTTACTAACATATTAATCAAATTACTACAATATTACTAACTTACTAATATATTAATCAAATTACTACGATATTACTAACTTACTAACATATTAATCAAATTACTACGTTATTACTAACTTACTAACATATTAATCAATTTCCTAACATATTACTAACTTACTAACATATTAATCAAATTACTATGATATTACCAACTTACTAACATATTAATCAATTTCCTAACATATTACTAACTTACTAACATATTAATCAATTTCCTAACATATTATTAACTTACTAACATATTAATCAAATTACTATGATATTACCAATTTACTAACATATTAATCAATTTCCTAACATATTACTAACTTCCTAACATATTAATCAAATTACTATGATATTACCAACTTACTAACATATTAATCAATTTCCTAACATATTACTAACTTACTAACATATTAATCAATTTACTATGATATTACCAACTTACTAACATATTAATCAATTTCCTAACATATTACTAACTTACTAACATATTAATCAAATTACTATGATATTACCAACTTACTAACATATTAATCAATTTCCTAACATATTACTAACTTACTAACATATTAATCAATTTCCTAACATATTACTAACTTACTAACATATTAATCAAATTACTATGATATTACCAACTTACTAACATATTAGTCAAATTACTATGATATTACTAACTTACTAACATATTAATCAATTTCCTAACATATTACCAACTTACTAACATATTAATCAAATTACTAACATATTATTAACTTACTAACATATTGATCAAATTACTAACATATTACTAACTTACTAACATATTAATCAAATTACTACGATATTACCAACTTACTAACATATTAATCAATTTCCTAACATATTACTAACTTACTAACATATTAATCAAATTACTATATTACCAACTTACTAACATATTAATCAATTTCCTAACATATTACTAACTTACTAACATATTAATCAAATTACTATGATATTACCAACTTACTAACATATTAATCAATTTCCTAACATATTACTAACTTCCTAACATACTAATCAAATTACTATATTACCAACTTACTAACATATTAATCAATTTCCGAACATATTACTAACTTACTAACAGATTAATCAATTTCCTAACATATTACTAACTTACTAACATATTAATCAAATTACTATATTACCAACATACTAGCATATTAATCAATTTCCTAACATATTACTAACTTACTAACATATTAATCAAATTACTAACATATTACTAACTTACTAACATATTAATCAAATTACTATGATATTACCAACTTACTAACATATTAATCAATTTCCTAACATATTACTAACTTCCTAACATATTAATCAAATTACTATGATATTACCAACTTACTAACATATTAATCAATTTCCTAACATATTACTAACTTACTAACATATTAATCAATTTCCTAACATATTACTAACTTACTAACATATTAATCAAATTACTATATTACCAACATACTAACATATTAATCAATTTCCTAACATATTACTAACTTACTAACATATTAATCAAATTACTATGATATTACCAACTTACTAACATATTAATCAAATTACTATGATATTACCAACTTACTAACATATTAATCAATTTCCTAACATATTACTAACTTACTAACATATTAATCAAATTACTATGATATTACTAACTTACTAACATATTAATCAATTTCCTAACATATTACGAACTTACTAACATATTAATCAAATTACTAACATATTATTAACTTACTAACATATTAATCAAATTACTAACATATTACTAACTTACTAACATATTAATCAAATTACTACGATATTACCAACTTACTAACATATTAATCAATTTCCTAACATATTACTAACTTACTAACATATTAATCAAATTACTATGATATTACCAACTTACTAACATATTAATCAATTTCCTAGCATATTACTAACTTACTAACATATTAATCAAATTACTATGATATTACCAACTTACAAACATATTAATCAATTTCCTAACATATTACTAACTTCCTAACATACTAATCAAATTACTATATTACCAACTTACTAACATATTAATCAATTTCCTAACATATTACTAACTTACTAACATATTAATCAATTTCCTAACATATTACTAACTTACTAACATATTAATCAAATTACTATATTACCAACATACTAGCATATTAATCAATTTCCTAACATATTACTAACTTACTAACATATTAATCAAATTACTAACATATTACTAACTTACTAACATATTAATCAAATTACTATGATATTACCAACTTACTAACATATTAATCAATTTCCTAACATATTACTAACTTACTAACATATTAATCAATTTCCTAACATATTACTAACTTACTAACATATTAATCAAATTACTATGATATTACCAACTTACTAACATATTAGTCAAATTACTATGATATTACTAACTTACTAACATATTAATCAATTTCCTAACATATTACCAACTTACTAACATATTAATCAAATTACTAACATATTATTAACTTACTAACATATTGATCAAATTACTAACATATTACTAACTTACTAACATATTAATCAAATTACTACGATATTACCAACTTACTAACATATTAATCAATTTCCTAACATATTACTAACTTACTAACATATTAATCAAATTACTATATTACCAACTTACTAACATATTAATCAATTTCCTAACATATTACTAACTTACTAACATATTAATCAAATTACTATGATATTACCAACTTACTAACATATTAATCAATTTCCTAACATATTACTAACTTCCTAACATACTAATCAAATTACTATATTACCAACTTACTAACATATTAATCAATTTCCGAACATATTACTAACTTACTAACAGATTAATCAATTTCCTAACATATTACTAACTTACTAACATATTAATCAAATTACTATATTACCAACATACTAGCATATTAATCAATTTCCTAACATATTACTAACTTACTAACATATTAATCAAATTACTAACATATTACTAACTTACTAACATATTAATCAAATTACTATGATATTACCAACTTACTAACATATTAATCAATTTCCTAACATATTACTAACTTCCTAACATATTAATCAAATTACTATGATATTACCAACTTACTAACATATTAATCAATTTCCTAACATATTACTAACTTACTAACATATTAATCAATTTCCTAACATATTACTAACTTACTAACATATTAATCAAATTACTATATTACCAACATACTAACATATTAATCAATTTCCTAACATATTACTAACTTACTAACATATTAATCAAATTACTATGATATTACCAACTTACTAACATATTAATCAAATTACTATGATATTACCAACTTACTAACATATTAATCAATTTCCTAACATATTACTAACTTACTAACATATTAATCAAATTACTATGATATTACTAACTTACTAACATATTAATCAATTTCCTAACATATTACGAACTTACTAACATATTAATCAAATTACTAACATATTATTAACTTACTAACATATTAATCAAATTACTAACATATTACTAACTTACTAACATATTAATCAAATTACTACGATATTACCAACATACTAACATATTAATCAATTTCCTAACATATTACTAACTTACTAACATATTAATCAAATTACTATGATATTACCAACTTACTAACATATTAATCAATTTCCTAGCATATTACTAACTTACTAACATATTAATCAAATTACTATGATATTACCAACTTACTAACATATTAATCAATTTCCTAACATATTACTAACTTCCTAACATACTAATCAAATTACTATATTACCAACTTACTAACATATTAATCAATTTCCTAACATATTACTAACTTACTAACATATTAATCAATTTCCTAACATATTACTAACTTACTAACATATTAATCAAATTACTATATTACCAACATACTAGCATATTAATCAATTTCCTAACATATTACTAACTTACTAACATATTAATCAAATTACTAACATATTACTAACTTACTAACATATTAATCAAATTACTATGATATTACCAACTTACTAACATATTAATCAATTTCCTAACATATTACTAACTTACTAACATATTAATCAAATTACTATGATATTAATAACTTACTAACATATTAATCAATTTCCTAACATATTACTAACTTCCTAACATATTAATCAAATTACTATGATATTGCCAACTTACTAACATATTAATCAGTTTCCTAACATATTACTAACTTACTAACATATTAATCAATTTCCTAACATATTACTAGCTTACTAACATATTAATCAAATTACTATATTACCAACATACTAACATATTAATCAATTTCCTAACATATTACTAACTTACTAACATATTAATCAAATTACTATGATATTACCAACTTACTAACATATTAATCAAATTACTATGATATTACCAACTTACTAACATATTAATCAATTTCCTAACATATTACTAACTTACTAACATATTAATCAAATTACTATGATATTACCAACTTACTAACATATTAATCAATTTCCTAACATATTACTAACTTACTAACATATTAATCAAATTACTATATTACCAACATACTAACATATCAATCAATTTCCTAACATTTTACTAACTTACTAACATATTAATCAAATTACTATGATATTACCAACTTACTAACATATTAATCAATTTCCTAACATATTACTAACTTACTAACATATTAATCAAATTACTATGATATTACCAACTTACTAACATATTAATCAATTTCCTAACATATTATTAAATTACTAACATATTAATCAAATTACTACGTTATTACTAACTTACTAACAATTAATCAAATTACTACGATATTACTAACTTACTAACATATTAATCAAATTACTAACATATTACTAACTTACTAATATATTAATCAAATTACTAACATATTACTAACTTACTAACATATTAATCAAATTACTATGATATTACCAACTTACTAACATATTAATCAAATTACTACGATATTACTAACGTACTAACATATTAATCAAATTACTACGATATTACCAACTTACTAACATATTAATCAATTTCCTAACATATTACTAACTTACTAACATATTAATCAAATTACTATGATATTACCAACTTACTAACATATTAATCAATTTCCTAACATATTACTAACTTACTAACATATTAATCAATTTCCTAACATATTATTAACTTACTAACATATTAATCAAATTACTATGATATTACCAATTTACTAACATATTAATCAATTTCCTAACATATTACTAACTTCCTAACATATTAATCAAATTACTATGATATTACCAACTTACTAACATATTAATCAATTTCCTAACATATTACTAACTTACTAACATATTAATCAAATTACTATGATATTACCAACTTACTAACATATTAATCAATTTCCTAACATATTACTAACTTACTAACATATTAATCAATTTCCTAACATATTATTAACTTACTAACATATTAATCAAATTACTATGATATTACCAATTTACTAACACATTAATCAATTTCCTAACATATTACTAACTTACTAACATATTAATCAAATTACTATGATATTACCAACTTACTAACATATTAATCAATTTCCTAACATATTACTAACTTACTAACATATTAATCAATTTCCTAACATATTACTAACTTACTAACATATTAATCAAATTACTATGATATTACCAACTTACTAACATATTAGTCAAATTACTATGATATTACTAACTTACTAACATATTAATCAATTTCCTAACATATTACCAACTTACTAACATATTAATCAAATTACTAACATATTATTAACTTACTAACATATTAATGAAATTACTAACATATTACTAACTTACTAACATATTAATCAAATTACTACGATATTACCAACTTACTAACATATTAATCAATTTCCTAACATATTACTAACTTACTAACATATTAATCAAATTACTATGATATTACCAACTTACTAACATATTAATCAAATTACTAACATATTACTAACTTACTAACATATTAATCAAATTACTATGATATTACCAACTTACTAACATATTAATCAATTTCCTAACATATTACTAACTTCTAACATACTAATCAAATTACTATATTACCAACTTACTAACATATTAATCAATTTCCTAACATATTACTAACTTACTAACATATTAATCAAATTACTATGATATTACCAACTTACTAACATATTAATCAATTTCCTAACATATTACTAACTTACTAACATATTAATCAATTTCCTAACATATTATTAACTTACTAACATATTAATCAAATTACTATGATATTACCAATTTACTAACATATTAATCAATTTCCTAACATATTACTAACTTCCTAACATATTAATCAATATACTATGATATTACCAACTTACTAACATATTAATCAATTTCCTAACATATTACTAACTTACTAACATATTAATCAAATTACTATGATATTACCAACTTACTAACATATTAATCAATTTCCTAACATATTACTAACTTACTAACATATTAATCAATTTCCTAACATATTATTAACTTACTAACATATTAATCAAATTACTATGATATTACCAATTTACTAACATATTAATCAATTTCCTAACATATTACTAACTTACTAACATATTAATCAAATTACTATGATATTACCAACTTACTAACATATTAATCAATTTCCTAACATATTACTAACTTACTAACATATTAATCAATTTCCTAACATATTACTAACTTACTAACATATTAATCAAATTACTATGATATTACCAACTTACTAACATATTAATCAAATTACTAACATATTACTAACTTACTAACATATTAATCAAATTACTACGATATTACCAACTTACTAACATATTAATCAATTTCCTAACATATTACTAACTTACTAACATATTAATCAAATTACTATGATATTACCAACTTACTAACATATTAATCAAATTACTAACATATTACTAACTTACTAACATATTAATCAAATTACTATGATATTACCAACTTACTAACATATTAATCAATTTCCTAACATATTACTAACTTCTAACATACTAATCAAATTACTATATTACCAACTTACTAACATATTAATCAATTTCCTAACATATTACTAACTTACTAACATATTAATCAATTTCCTAACATATTACTAACTTACTAACATATTAATCAAATTACTATATTACCAACATACTAGCATATTAATCAATTTCCTAACATATTACTAACTTACTAACATATTAATCAAATTACTAACATATTACTAACTTACTAACATATTAATCAAATTACTATGATATTACCAACTTACTAACATATTAATCAATTTCCTAACATATTACTAACTTACTAACATATTAATCAATTTCCTAACATATTATTAACTTACTAACATATTAATTAAATTACTATGATATTACCAATTTACTAACATATTAATCAATTTCCTAACATATTACTAACTTACTAACATATTAATCAAATTACTATGATATTACCAACTTACTAACATATTAATCAATTTCCTAACATATTACTAACTTACTAACATATTAATCAATTTCCTAACATATTACTAACTTACTAACATATTAATCAAATTACTATGATATTACCAACTTACTAACATATTAGTCAAATTACTATGATATTACTAACTTACTAACATATTAATCAATTTCCTAACATATTACCAACTTACTAACATATTAATCAAATTACTAACATATTATTAACTTACTAACATATTAATGAAATTACTAACATATTACTAACTTACTAACATATTAATCAAATTACTACGATATTACCAACTTACTAACATATTAATCAATTTCCTAACATATTACTAACTTACTAACATATTAATCAAATTACTATGATATTACCAACTTACTAACATATTAATCAAATTACTAACATATTACTAACTTACTAACATATTAATCAAATTACTATGATATTACCAACTTACTAACATATTAATCAATTTCCTAACATATTACTAACTTCTAACATACTAATCAAATTACTATATTACCAACTTACTAACATATTAATCAATTTCCTAACATATTACTAACTTACTAACATATTAATCAAATTACTATGATATTACCAACTTACTAACATATTAATCAATTTCCTAACATATTACTAACTTACTAACATATTAATCAATTTCCTAACATATTATTAACTTACTAACATATTAATCAAATTACTATGATATTACCAATTTACTAACATATTAATCAATTTCCTAACATATTACTAACTTCCTAACATATTAATCAATATACTATGATATTACCAACTTACTAACATATTAATCAATTTCCTAACATATTACTAACTTACTAACATATTAATCAAATTACTATGATATTACCAACTTACTAACATATTAATCAATTTCCTAACATATTACTAACTTACTAACATATTAATCAATTTCCTAACATATTATTAACTTACTAACATATTAATCAAATTACTATGATATTACCAATTTACTAACATCTTAATCATTTTCCTAACACATTACTAACTTCCTAACATATTAATCAAATTACTATGATATTACCAACTTACTAACATATTAATCAATTTCCTAACATATTACTAACTTACTAACATATTAATCAATTTCCTAACATATTACTAACTTACTAACATATTAATCAAATTACTATGATATTACCAACTTACTAACATATTAATCAATTTCCTAACATATTACTAACTTCCTAACATATTAATCAAATTACTATGATATTACCAACTTACTAACATATTAATCAATTTCCTAACATATTACTAACTTACTAACATATTAATCAAATTACTATGATATTACCAACTTACTAACATATTAATCAATTTCCTAACATATTACTAACTTACTAACATATTAATCAATTTCCTAACATATTATTAACTTACTAACATATTAATCAAATTACTATGATATTACCAATTTACTAACATATTAATCAATTTCCTAACATATTACTAACTTACTAACATATTAATCAAATTACTATGATATTACCAACTTACTAACATATTAATCAATTTCCTAACATATTACTAACTTACTAACATATTAATCAATTTCCTAACATATTACTAACTTACTAACATATTAATCAAATTACTATGATATTACCAACTTACTAACATATTAGTCAAATTACTATGATATTACTAACTTACTAACATATTAATCAATTTCCTAACATATTACCAACTTACTAACATATTAATCAAATTACTAACATATTATTAACTTACTAACATATTAATGAAATTACTAACATATTACTAACTTACTAACATATTAATCAAATTACTACGATATTACCAACTTACTAACATATTAATCAATTTCCTAACATATTACTAACTTACTAACATATTAATCAAATTACTATGATATTACCAACTTACTAACATATTAATCAAATTACTAACATATTACTAACTTACTAACATATTAATCAAATTACTATGATATTACCAACTTACTAACATATTAATCAATTTCCTAACATATTACTAACTTCTAACATACTAATCAAATTACTATATTACCAACTTACTAACATATTAATCAATTTCCTAACATATTACTAACTTACTAACATATTAATCAAATTACTATGATATTACCAACTTACTAACATATTAATCAATTTCCTAACATATTACTAACTTACTAACATATTAATCAATTTCCTAACATATTATTAACTTACTAACATATTAATCAAATTACTATGATATTACCAATTTACTAACATATTAATCAATTTCCTAACATATTACTAACTTCCTAACATATTAATCAATATACTATGATATTACCAACTTACTAACATATTAATCAATTTCCTAACATATTACTAACTTACTAACATATTAATCAAATTACTATGATATTACCAACTTACTAACATATTAATCAATTTCCTAACATATTACTAACTTACTAACATATTAATCAATTTCCTAACATATTATTAACTTACTAACATATTAATCAAATTACTATGATATTACCAATTTACTAACATATTAATCAATTTCCTAACATATTACTAACTTACTAACATATTAATCAAATTACTATGATATTACCAACTTACTAACATATTAATCAATTTCCTAACATATTACTAACTTACTAACATATTAATCAATTTCCTAACATATTACTAACTTACTAACATATTAATCAAATTACTATGATATTACCAACTTACTAACATATTAATCAAATTACTAACATATTACTAACTTACTAACATATTAATCAAATTACTACGATATTACCAACTTACTAACATATTAATCAATTTCCTAACATATTACTAACTTACTAACATATTAATCAAATTACTATGATATTACCAACTTACTAACATATTAATCAAATTACTAACATATTACTAACTTACTAACATATTAATCAAATTACTATGATATTACCAACTTACTAACATATTAATCAATTTCCTAACATATTACTAACTTCTAACATACTAATCAAATTACTATATTACCAACTTACTAACATATTAATCAATTTCCTAACATATTACTAACTTACTAACATATTAATCAATTTCCTAACATATTACTAACTTACTAACATATTAATCAAATTACTATATTACCAACATACTAGCATATTAATCAATTTCCTAACATATTACTAACTTACTAACATATTAATCAAATTACTAACATATTACTAACTTACTAACATATTAATCAAATTACTATGATATTACCAACTTACTAACATATTAATCAATTTCCTAACATATTACTAACTTACTAACATATTAATCAATTTCCTAACATATTATTAACTTACTAACATATTAATCAAATTACTATGATATTACCAATTTACTAACATATTAATCAATTTCCTAACATATTACTAACTTACTAACATATTAATCAAATTACTATGATATTACCAACTTACTAACATATTAATCAATTTCCTAACATATTACTAACTTACTAACATATTAATCAATTTCCTAACATATTACTAACTTACTAACATATTAATCAAATTACTATGATATTACCAACTTACTAACATATTAGTCAAATTACTATGATATTACTAACTTACTAACATATTAATCAATTTCCTAACATATTACCAACTTACTAACATATTAATCAAATTACTAACATATTATTAACTTACTAACATATTAATGAAATTACTAACATATTACTAACTTACTAACATATTAATCAAATTACTACGATATTACCAACTTACTAACATATTAATCAATTTCCTAACATATTACTAACTTACTAACATATTAATCAAATTACTATGATATTACCAACTTACTAACATATTAATCAAATTACTAACATATTACTAACTTACTAACATATTAATCAAATTACTATGATATTACCAACTTACTAACATATTAATCAATTTCCTAACATATTACTAACTTCTAACATACTAATCAAATTACTATATTACCAACTTACTAACATATTAATCAATTTCCTAACATATTACTAACTTACTAACATATTAATCAAATTACTATGATATTACCAACTTACTAACATATTAATCAATTTCCTAACATATTACTAACTTACTAACATATTAATCAATTTCCTAACATATTATTAACTTACTAACATTTTAATCAAATTACTATGATATTACCAATTTACTAACATATTAATCAATTTCCTAACATATTACTAACTTCCTAACATATTAATCAATATACTATGATATTACCAACTTACTAACATATTAATCAATTTCCTAACATATTACTAACTTACTAACATATTAATCAAATTACTATGATATTACCAACTTACTAACATATTAATCAATTTCCTAACATATTACTAACTTACTAACATATTAATCAATTTCCTAACATATTATTAACTTACTAACATATTAATCAAATTACTATGATATTACCAATTTACTAACATATTAATCAATTTCCTAACATATTACTAACTTCCTAACATATTAATCAAATTACTATGATATTACCAACTTACTAACATATTAATCAATTTCCTAACATATTACTAACTTACTAACATATTAATCAATTTCCTAACATATTACTAACTTACTAACATATTAATCAAATTACTATGATATTACCAACTTACTAACATATTAATCAAATTACTAACATATTACTAACTTACTAACATATTAATCAAATTACTACGATATTACCAACTTACTAACATATTAATCAATTTCCTAACATATTACTAACTTACTAACATATTAATCAAATTACTATGATATTACCAACTTACTAACATATTAATCAATTTCCTAACATATTACTAACTTACTAACATATTAATCAAATTACTATGATATTACCAACTTACTAACATATTAATCAATTTCCTAACATATTACTAACTTCTAACATACTAATCAAATTACTATATTACCAACTTACTAACATATTAATCAATTTCCTAACATATTACTAACTTACTAACATATTAATCAATTTCCTAACATATTACTAACTTACTAACATATTAATCAAATTACTATATTACCAACATACTAGCATATTAATCAATTTCCTAACATATTACTAACTTACTAACATATTAATCAAATTACTAACATATTACTAACTTACTAACATATTAATCAAATTACTATGATATTACCAACTTACTAACATATTAATCAATTTCCTAACATATTACTAACTTCCTAACATATTAATCAAATTACTATGATATTACCAACTTACTAACATATTAATCAATTTCCTAACATATTACTAACTTACTAACATATTAATCAATTTCCTAACATATTACTAACTTACTAACATATTAATCAAATTACTATATTACCAACATACTAACATATTAATAAATTTCCTAACATATTACTAACTTACTAACATATTAATCAAATTACTATGATATTACCAACTTACTAACATATTAATCAAATTACTATGATATTACCAACTTACTAACATATTAATCAATTTCCTAACATATTACTAACTTACTAACATATTAATCAAATTACTATGATATTACCAACTTACTAACATATTAATCAATTTCCTAACATTTTACCAACTTACTAACATATTAATCAAATTACTAACATATTACTAACTTACTAACAAATTAATCAAATTACTACGATATTACCAACTTACTAACATATTAATCAATTTCCTAACATATTACTAACTTCCTAACATATTAATCAAATTACTATATTACTAACTTACTAACGTATTAATCAATTTCCTAACATATTACTAGCTTACTAACATATTAATCAAATTACTATATTACCAACTTACTAACATATTAATCAATTTCCTAACATATTACTAACTTCCTAACATATTAATCAAATTACTATATTACTAACTTACTAACATATTAATCAATTTCCTAACATATTACTAACTTACTAACATATTAATCAAATTATTATATTACCAACTTACTAACATATTAATCAAATTACTAACATATTACTAACTTACTAACATATTAATCAAATTACTACGATATTACCAACTTTCTAACATATTAATCAATTTCCTAACATATTACTAACTTACTAACATATTAATCAAATTACTATGATATTACCAACTTACTAACATATTAATCAAATTACTAACATATTACTAACTTACTAACATATTAATCAAATTACTATGATATTACCAACTTACTAACATATTAATCAATTTCCTAACATATTACTAACTTCTAACATACTAATCAAATTACTATATTACCAACTTACTAACATATTAATCAATTTCCTAACATATTACTAACTTACTAACATATTAATCAATTTCCTAACATATTACTAACTTACTAACATATTAATCAAATTACTATATTACCAACATACTAGCATATTAATCAATTTCCTAACATATTACTAACTTACTAACATATTAATCAAATTACTAACATATTACTAACTTACTAACATATTAATCAAATTACTATGATATTACCAACTTACTAACATATTAATCAATTTCCTAACATATTACTAACTTACTAACATATTAATCAAATTACTATATTACCAACATACTAGCATATTAATCAATTTCCTAACATATTACTAACTTACTAACATATTAATCAAATTACTAACATATTACTAACTTACTAACATATTAATCAAATTACTATGATATTACCAACTTACTAACATATTAATCAATTTCCTAACATATTACTAACTTCCTAACATATTAATCAAATTACTATGATATTACCAACTTACTAACATATTAATCAATTTCCTAACATATTACTAACTTACTAACATATTAATCAATTTCCTAACATATTACTAACTTACTAACATATTAATCAAATTACTATATTACCAACATACTAACATATTAATAAATTTCCTAACATATTACTAACTTACTAACATATTAATCAAATTACTAACATATTACTAACTTACTAACATATTAATCAAATTACTATGATATTACCAACTTACTAACATATTAATCAATTTCCTAACATATTACTAACTTCTAACATACTAATCAAATTACTATATTACCAACTTACTAACATATTAATCAATTTCCTAACATATTACTAACTTACTAACATATTAATCAATTTCCTAACATATTACTAACTTACTAACATATTAATCAAATTACTATATTACCAACATACTAGCATATTAATCAATTTCCTAACATATTACTAACTTACTAACATATTAATCAAATTACTAACATATTACTAACTTACTAACATATTAATCAAATTACTATGATATTACCAACTTACTAACATATTAATCAATTTCCTAACATATTACTAACTTCCTAACATATTAATCAAATTACTATGATATTACCAACTTACTAACATATTAATCAATTTCCTAACATATTACTAACTTACTAACATATTAATCAATTTCCTAACATATTACTAACTTACTAACATATTAATCAAATTACTATATTACCAACATACTAACATATTAATAAATTTCCTAACATATTACTAACTTACTAACATATTAATCAAATTACTATGATATTACCAACTTACTAACATATTAATCAAATTACTATGATATTACCAACTTACTAACATATTAATCAATTTCCTAACATATTACTAACTTACTAACATATTAATCAAATTACTATGATATTACCAACTTACTAACATATTAATCAATTTCCTAACATTTTACCAACTTACTAACATATTAATCAAATTACTAACATATTACTAACTTACTAACAAATTAATCAAATTACTACGATATTACCAACTTACTAACATATTAATCAATTTCCTAACATATTACTAACTTCCTAACATATTAATCAAATTACTATATTACTAACTTACTAACGTATTAATCAATTTCCTAACATATTACTAGCTTACTAACATATTAATCAAATTACTATATTACCAACTTACTAACATATTAATCAATTTCCTAACATATTACTAACTTCCTAACATATTAATCAAATTACTATATTACTAACTTACTAACATATTAATCAATTTCCTAACATATTACTAACTTACTAACATATTAATCAAATTATTATATTACCAACTTACTAACATATTAATCAAATTACTAACATATTACTAACTTACTAACATATTAATCAAATTACTACGATATTAATAACTTACTAAAATATTAATCAATTTCCTAACATATTACTAACTTCCTAACATATTAATCAAATTACTATATTACCAACTTACTAACATATTAATCAATTTCCTAACATATTACTAACTTACTAACAAATTAATCAAACTACTATGATATTACCAACTTACTAACATATTAATCAAATTACTATGATATTACCAACTTACTAACAAATTAATCAAATTACTAACATATTACTAACTTCCTAACATATTAATCAATTTACCAACATATTACTAACTTACTAACATATTAATCAAATTACTAACATATTACTAACTTACTAACAAATTAATCAAATTACTATGATATTACCAACTTACTAACATATTAATCAAATTACTAACATATTACTAACTTCCAAACATATTAATCAAATTACTATGGTATTACTAAATTACTAACATATTAATCAATTTACCAACATATTACTAACTTACTAACATATTAATCAAATTACTACGATATTACTAACTTAAATACATATTAATCAAATTACTAAGCAGGTGTCACCGCAGCACCACGCCGCAGCACCGTGTTGCCGCAGCACCGTGTCACCACAGCACCACGCCGCAGCACCACGCCGCAGCACCGTGTCGCCGCAGCACCACGCCGCAGCACCGTGTCACCACGCCGCAGCACCAAGCCGCAGCACCGTGTCGCCCCAGCACCGTGTCATCGCAGCACCACGCCGCAGCACCGTGTCACCACAGCACCACGCCGCAGCACCGTGTCGCCGCAGCACCACGCCGCAGCACCGTGTCACCACGCCGCAGCACCAAGCCGCAGCACCGTGTCGCCCCAGCACCGTGTCATCGCAGCACCACGCCGCAGCACCGTGTCACCACAGCACCACGCCGCAGCACCGTGTCGCCGCAGCACCACGCCGCAGCACCGTGTCACCACAGCACCACGCCACAGCACCACGCCGCAGCACCGTGTCGCCGCAGCACCACGCCGCAGCACCGTGTCACCACGCCACAGCACCAAGCCGCAGCACCGTGTCGCTCCAGCACCGTGTCATCGCAGCACCACGCCGCAGCACCGTGTCACCACAGCACCACGCCGCAGCACCGTGTCGCCGCAGCACCGTGTCACCACAGCACCACGCCGCAGCACCGTGTCACCGCAGCACCGTGTCACCGCAGCACCGTGTTGCCGCAGCAACGTGTCACCGCAGCACCGTGTTGCCGCAGCAACGTGTCACCGCAGCACCACACCGCAGCACCATGTCGCCGCAGCAACGTGTCACCGCAGCACCACACCGCAGCACCATGTCGCTGCAGCACCGTGTCACCGCAGCACCGTGTCACCGCAGCACCGTGTCACCGCAGCACCGTGTCACCGCAGCACCGTGTCACCGCAGCACCGTGTCGCCGCAGCAACGTGTCACCGCAGCACCACACCGCAGCACCATGTCGCTGCAGCACCGTGTCACCGCAGCACCGTGTCACCGCAGCACCGTGTCACCGCAGCACCGTGTCACCGCAGCACCGTGTTGCCGCAGCATCGTGCCAACTTTGTTTTTTATTTTTTATTTTGAGATACTTTGTTGATCCCCGTAGGGGAATTACGCTGTGCATTTAACCCATCCTAGCTGTGTAGCTAGCAGCAGTGGGCAGCTGCTGTGCAGCACCCGGGGACCAACTCCAGTTCATCTTGCCATGCCTTGCTCAGGGGCAAAGACAGGAGTATTAACCCTACCATGCATGTTTTTTTGATGGTGGGGAAACCAGAGCACCCGGAGAAAACCCACCGCAGACACGGGGAGAACATGCAAACTCCACACTGAAAGGATGACCTGGGATGACCCCCAAGGTTGGACAACCCCAGGGTTCGAACCCAGGATCTTCTTGCTGTGAGGTGACAGCGCTAACCACTGCACCACCGTGCCACCCAAACATTAGAGATGTCATTGGTAGTAGAGATTAGTGTGTATTAGTGTGTTAAAATGGGCTCTCCTACCTGTAGCACCTCCTCAGGTAGATACTCTTCTCCCTCGTTCTCAGCATTCTCCTTGTAACTCAGCAGCTGCTCCTCCAGCGTGGGGGTGTGAGAGCACTGGCTGGGGGCAATGGGAGTGTCTGGGGGGGGGTCGAGGGAGGTCTCGTAGTCCATCAGATAGAAGGGAGTCTGCCTTGGACTGTCAGGGCTTGAACCTACAAAAAGAGAGACAGGCCTGAACTACACACACACACTTAACCAGACGGTTAAACTGACTGTTGTATTGGACTAAAGTGAATCAGATGGTTAAACTGACCGTTGTATCATCTTACCTGGATGTAGGGCGGACTCTCCAGGTTCAGCCCCCCCCACCTGCCCCTCCCAGAGGGAGGAAAGGGAGAAAGGGGTCGGGGAGGGAGGTAGAGAGGAGGAGGAGGACAGAGAAAAAGGAGAGGTGTCCATTGGGGCAGGGCCACTGGAATAGGCGGAGCTTGGGGAGGGAGAGGAGGGGTCACTGGGAGATGGGAGACTACTGGAGTAACTGAGACCTGGAGAGAGAGAGAGAGAGAATACTGATGGAATGAACTCCTGTCTTTCATCTGAGCTACTGGACAGCTGACTTTATTCAAGACCTAAAAATGTCTTTCATCCATAGATCCCGAACCGTCCCTCGTGCTCACACACAAACCCGTGTGTGAGCACGAGGGACGGTCGATAATCTGCAAAAGTTGTACCACAACTTGCCAACTCGTGACCACATAACACATAACATGTACACAAGCATTTCCAAACTATGATAGTTGAGCAAAAGGGTCAGAATGCTTTTACGGCAGCCAGTGGACCAATCACAAGGAGTCTGTGGCTTGTTCCCAGCAGATGAGGTGTGAGATTCATTTCCAAACCAGTACAAGTCAACAGCATCTTCACACATATCTGGAAAACGGACGACTAGAAATAAGAGAGCTTCTCGCAGTTCAGAGGATGAAATGAGTAGTCAGCTGTGCTGTAGGCAGGTGAAACTCTGGAGACGGCTGAAATCAAAGGCGACTGAATAAACGAATAAAAGAGTCACGTTATAGGTGTTACAGCTCACAACATCAACACACGGAGGAAGAAGACGCTGTCGTGTCATGTGTAAATGAACAATGTGTGTCCATCTTACAGACACAGGCTGCATGAACAGCATCAGACAATCCCTTCTGACAGTGGCACAGAACGTACGCTCCGAAGCAGTTTACGCTACGATGACTGTAAAGCGCTCACATGAATTATCTTGCTAATGCTACCGACTGTCTTTAAAGCTGCTCCGTATAAGAACATGGGCCAAATGAGCGGGTGCAAACCGCAGCTTCACCTAACATTAAAATGAGCATGAGCGGAGTCTCAGGTGAAATGTAACGCGTGAGACGGGATGATGTGTGTGTGCCTTACCTGTGTCCGGGCTGGTGGACAGGGGGGACAGAGGGGTCTGTGGTTGGGGCGTGGCTGGTGTGGGCGTGTCTCTTGATCCTGGTGGTGGTGGTGGTGTGTGTGTGTGCGCGCGCTGTGTGTGCATCTCCTCCAGCGCTGTGGCGAGGCGGGTGTGTCCGCGGGAGCGGGCCACGGCGAGCGGCAGGCGACCGAGCGAATCAGGGATGCCCAGAGCCAGGCAATTCCAGCCATACAGGACCTCTGCTGCCCTCTGGTGGCCCAAAGCGCACGCCCACATCTGAAACGTCATGGAATTACGGAACGTTAGCTGAGGAAGGATGCATGAGCTTTCAGCTGGCACACTGCACAACACTGAACATGGTAAATGGACTGCATTTTATACAGCACCTTCCTAGCTGCAACGGACCTTAAACAAAACGAGTTCTTCAACCGCAGCTACTCCTGCAGATCCTGTCTTAGCTGATTCACATCTACACAACGAGTCACCCACAGTGCCAGTTAGTTATTACAGCTTCTGAGACTCTCTCTCTTGATACCTGGACTAAGCTCATGTCAGCTTCTAAACCAACTGCTTGCCTACTTGATCCCTTACCAACAAAACTTTTAAAGACCTCTGGCCTTTCCTGGGACCTGCAATGCTGGACATCGTTAATTTATCTCTTACTACTGGCATTGTTCCCAGCAGTCTTAAGACATCTGTGGTTAAACCTCTACTTAAAAAACCGCACCTCGATCCAGGGTCTCTTAATAACTATCGGCCAGTCTCTAATCTTCCATTCTTCTCTGACGTAGTAGAGAGAGTTGTGTATCAACACCTTTCCCCCCATATAGAAAGAAGAAACCCATCTGTATGAACCTTTTCAGTCAGCTTTCAATCGGCTTTACATACAATCTATCATACATCTTATAAATCCACACAATTAGTATGTTCTCCTGTTTCAGTGTTATACCCTTCCCTCACTCTGATGTGTGACTAGTGTGTTTCCTTGTCTCGTCTGCCGTGTGTGTGAATGGTGTGATGATGTGAGTCTCCCCTGTGTGCATGTGCAGTCTGTCCTGTCAGGTCTACATGGTGACGCTGGTCCCGCGGCTCAGGTCCTGGGCTCTTCTGCTGGTGTCTGGACACTGCTTGGCATCCTCCTCATCATATTCTTCATATATTTTATAATTGCATTATAATTGTGTTATCCTCTTTCAATGTTGTATTGTGTAAATTGTGTAAACACAACATCATGTCACGTTGTGCGTCTTGGCAGAGAGATCCTCCTCTGTTGCTCTCCCCGAGGCTTCTTCCTATTGTTCCTCCCTGTTAAAGGTTTTTAGGGAGTCGTTCCTTCTCCAGTGTGAGGGTCTAAGCACAGGAGGTTGTGTTGCTGTTGATGTTGTGTTGCCTTTACAGCAACACAACATCACAAATGACAATGGGCTATACAAACATAGTTGACTTGGCTTAACAGCCACTCAGAGTGCTGTACAAATAATGAATGCCTTACATTCAGAAACACACACACACACACACACACACACACACACACACACACACACTCTGATGGCAGTGTCAACCATGCAAGGTAACAAAAACCAGCTCATTGGGAGCAGTTAGGGGTAAAGTGTCTTGCCCAGGGACACCTCCACATTTTTACAAGAAGGAGCCGAGGATCGAACCGGCAACCCTCCACTTACCAGATGACCTGATCTAGCCACTGTAGCCCTAATAACAACAATAACAACAACAACATCATGATTATTATCTCATTTATGGTGACCAGACAGAAACAGACAGACATCCAGGCAGTCTTACCAGTGGTGTGCAGGAGAAGTGATCTACGTTAAGAGGGTCCACCTCCTGCTCCAAGTCCAAACTATCACTGTTAACACTCCTACGCACACACACACACACACACACACACACACACACACACACACACACACACACACACACACACACACACACACACACACACACACACAATCAGTTGGCGCCTATCATTATACATATTGGATGTCCATCCATCCATCCGTCCATCATCCATCCATCCATTATCTGAACCGCTCATCCTGCTCTCAGGGTCGCGGGGACGCTGGAGTCTGTCCCAGCAGTCACTGGGCGGCGGGTGGCGGTGCTGGGTGTGTTGGAGCCATAAGGATTATGCTTAACACTTGGGAAGTAAGGAGTTAAAACGTATGAAGGTAAATGATTCTTACAGGGCGGTACACAACCGTGCTACATTAAAGTGATACTGACACCAACATCTGACAAGTCCTACTGACAGGCTCTGTTCCTACTGACAGGCTCTGGTCCTACTGACAGGCTCTAGTCCTACTGACAGGCTCTGGTCCTACTGACAGGCTCTAGTCCTACTGACAGACTCTGGTCCTACTGACAGGTTCTGGTCCTACTGACAGGCTCTAGTCCTACTGACAGACTCTGTTCCTACTGACAGGCTCTGGTCCTACTGACAGGCTCTGGTCCTACTGACAGGCTCTGGTCCTACTGACAGGCTCTGTTCCTACTGACAGGCTCTGGTCCTACTGACAGGCTCTGTTCCTACTGACAGGCTCTGGTCTTACTGACAGGCTCTGGTCCTACTGACAGGCTCTGGTCCTACTGACAGGCTCTGTTCCTACTGACAGGCTCTGGTCCTACTGACAGGCTCTGTTCCTACTGACAGGCTCTAGTCCTACTGACAGACTCTGTTCCTACTGACAGGCTCTGGTCCTACTGACAGGCTCTGGTCCTACTGACAGGCTCTGGTCCTACTGACAGGCTCTAGTCCTACTGACAGGCTCTGTTCCTACTGACAGGCTCTGGTCTTACTGACAGGCTCTGTTCCTACTGACAGGCTCTAGTCCTACTGACAGACTCTGGTCCTACTGACAGGTTCTGGTCCTACTGACAGGCTCTAGTCCTACTGACAGACTCTGTTCCGAGTTGGGATGTGACCATGGAGAAAGCCAGTGGCCAAAACAGCGTGTCTGCAGCCACTCGAGGGAGATCTGTGACTGGCTGTAGATGGCGTCCAGTGACAAACTGTGCCGGTGGCTACGTAGACACCAGTCAGTTTGCATATAGGGTGTGTCCGTAGCGAGATGCCTTCAAACCACGGAGAAGCCGTTCTTTCACCCCCTGCTGCTAGCTACTGGGCTCCAGTTTGCGCTGTTTTGCTGAGACTTTATTATCGATCTTGCTACGACGTATTGCTATCTATCTATCTATCTATCTATCTATCTATCTATCTATCTATCTATCTATCTATCTATCTATCTATCTATCTATCTGTCTATCTGTCTGTCTGTCTGTCTGTCTGTCTATCTATCTATCTGTCTGTCTATCTATGTATCCATCTGTCTAACAGTTATTTGTATCATCGAACATATTATTCGCCAAGTTGTATTGCACTGCCATGCCGTGGTTTCCACCATGCCATGGATGCCACCACGCCGTGGTTTCTACGGCAAGTGACGAGCGGTACCGAGCCCCACCCACACGAAGACAGTAGCCAATAGCTTTGAATTCATAAAACCACACCTATTTTCGGTTATGATTCAAACTCCCAACGTTAAAAAATGTGTTCAGAAAGGGCACGTCAGTCTCTATTTAAAAATTAATGTTGAATGATTTCTGTATGACTTATGACGAGTTAGGTTGTGCTCTCCCTTTGGGTCCACGCTGGTACTGCATGAATGTCATTTATTTAAGTAGGGACACGCGGGTGATTGACAACTGGTGAGATGGGGACACAAAACAGTTGTTCAACTGCAAATTACAGAGAGTGTACTGCTGAACTATCACTTGGTTTTGTTATTCTGAAAGTCAGCTGAAGAACATAGGATGTTAAGAGATGAGATGAGATGAGATGAGATGAGATGAGATGAAGATAAGATAAGATGAGATGAGATACTCTATTGTCATTGTGCGCACACAACGAAGTCACATTTGGTGACTTACAGACCACCAGCAGTAGACAAGGTAAATGATTAAAACAACAAGATAAAAGCAAGGACAAACAACATTTGGTATAACAAGTGAGGTAGTAGAAATTATAATGAGCAATGTGGGCATTGATCCCAGCCAGGTCCAAGATGAGATGTTGTAGAACTCTGCTACCGGTCATCTGCATGTACCACTTTTCACCAAGTACATGCGTACCATCTGATGTCCACGCCGTACTTGGTGTTATTGTAGTACGTGACAGACTCTGGCTTTGACTTTGGCCCATCCGTGATGCCCACGGCTGTGTGCACGGAGCTCAATATGCACACATTCTTTTTTTGGCATCCCCTGGTAGATGGTGACCATGACATCACCACATTTCAGCACCTTGGTGCTGAATGGCTCTCCCTGCTCTTTTGTGGAGGTGGGCATCTCACGCGTCCTTTTCCCCAGGGTGCCAACGAGGCTGGTCTTCCTTTTCTGTAACATGTTGGCCAGCCTCAGAGACGTGAAAAAATTATCAGTTGTGAGGTTTCTACCCTTCTCCAGGTATGGAGCAGCCAGAGACAGCACCATATGGCATTGTCTCTGGCTGCTCCATACCATTCTCATGTGGAGAACAGGTCTACTAAGAGCAGACCTGTTCTCCGTGTCTCATCTCTACCCAGATAAGAAGCCCCGTTTAGCATGTACTTGGTGTGTACATCTGCAGCCAGCCAGAATTTGATGTCAAATTTGTCTGGTTTATTGCCCATGTACTGCTGGAATTTACACCGGGCCTTGGTGGACAACAGCTGCTCATCTATTGTGATGTTGGCACCAAGCTTGTAGCAGGCCGTGCAGTTCTCTACAAACTTCTGAGAACAATGTGTACGATCCAAATCAGTCTGGCTTTAAGCAGGGTCACTCTACCGAGACTGCACTTCTGTTGGTAATAGAATCACTGCGTTTGGCTAGAGCTGCTGGTTAGTCCTCTGTTTTATTGCTGCTAGATCTGTCAGGTGCCTTTGACACGGTTAACCACCAAATCCTCCACTCCACACTCACTGACCTTGGTATTTCAGGATCTGCCCTCTGCTGGTTCATGTCCTACCTCTTAGGGAGATCTTTTAGAGTATCTTGGAGGGGAGAAGTGTCCAAAGCGCATGGCTTATCCACAGGGGTACCTCAAGGGTCAGTGCTCGGTCCCCTTCTCTTCTCAATATACACCACCTCACTTGGTGTAATCATCTGCTCCCATGGTTTCTCATACCATTGCAATGCTGACGATACCCAGCTTTTCCTATCATTCCCACCAGATTACCTCACAGTCTCGGCATGGATATTGTCTTGCCTTTCTGATATCTCTGCATGGATGAAAAAACGCCACCTTCAGCTTAACCTATCTAAGACTGAGCTCCCTGTCATCCCAGCCCGTCCATCCATATAACAGATCAATATCCAGCTCGGATCAACCCAACTCACAACTCATACCCACAAAGTCTGCCCGAAACCTGGGTGTTATGATTGATGACCAACTAACCGTTAAGGTTCATTTGGCCTCGATTGCTCAGTCATGCCGATTTGCCCTGTACAACATCAGGAAAACTAGACCCTACCTGTCTGAGCATGCAGCACAACTCCTGGTACAGGCTCTTGTAATATCACGCACTGACTACTGTAACTCCTTACTGGCAGGTCTCTCTGCATGCACTTTCAAACCTCTGCAAATGATCCAGAACGCGGCCGTGCGTCTGATCTGCAACCAACCCAAAACACCATGTCACCCCGCTGTTCATATCCCTTCACTGGCTCCCGGTTGCTGCCTGCATCAAATTCAGAACCTTAATGCTCGCTTACAAAACAGCAACTAAAACAGCTCCCCCCAACCTGAACTCCCTCATTCAGGTCTACACTCAGTCCTGCTCACTATGTTCTGCCAATGAAAGGTCCCTGGCACTTCCGCCACAACGGGGCCCTAAGTCACTTGCCAGACTCTTCTCTTCTTTACTTCCCCGATGGTGGAACAAGTTGCCAAACTCCATTCAACCAGCTGAGTCCCTCTCCATCTTTAAGAAGAAGCTAAATGCCCAGCTCTTTCTCCAACACCTCCACACCTGATGGTATTAATATTAAAAAAATTTTAAATCGCTTCTATGCACCCTATGCATTGCCTTTGTGCACTGCCTGTTGACACCTATGTCCTGTCAAATTTGAACCTAGTTTTTTGGCACTTACTTGCGTGTCGCCTCCTGACTACATCCTTGTTGTGTTGTATAAACTGTCAGATGTACGTTGCTCTGGATAAAAGTGTCTGCTAAATGAAATTGTAAATTGTAATTGTAATTAAAACTTTTCTTCACGTGAAAACTTTTACAAATGTTTGATATTTGATTTTATTTATTCATACTGTTTTTATTTTTATAGTCTTATTCTTATTTTTGCCTTGTCTGGTTTTCTTTGTAAAGCACTTTGAAACACTGTTTTAGAAAATTGCTACATAAAAAAAGTTATTATTGTATTGTTCGGCTGTAGTCCCCCTCCAACCACAATGTGGGTTGCAATAGCAGAGTGGTGCTGTTTGTCCGCTCGCCATGGGAAGAACCTTCCTGTCTGTATGTACATATGTATGTATCCATGTCCTTTGGTTTTCTTGACAAGGGCTTATCCAAACAACTTCACACTCGACACTGCACTTCCTTGGGTCCTCAGCAATACATCCACCAATCGTGAAGTTGTTCGGATCAACAGTTGTCAAGAAACGCAAAGGACAGACAGACAGAGAGAGATTCCTTCCACTGTAGTTTGATAAACTGGCTACAAAAACACTTTCAAAGGGAAATCGCTCAGTTGCTCATGAACTGAAAAAAGAAATAAGGCTTTTTATCAGCGTAGACCTTTACCTGAAATTGTAAATAGTTAACGTCATGCTGCATTCACGTGGACACCGTTTTTCGTGTTTTTCCCGTGCCATATTGCCAACTGCTGTTTACTGTCTCCCGGAAAAAAAAAATCGAATACTGATTTTGCCATCGATTACTATGGCAACGACTGAAGGCTTCGATGCTTCGAACTATTCAGGTTAGCCCTCGTGCATAGATGTACCTTTAGTGTCTCAGAGTGTATGCGGTGTGTGTGTGTGTGTGTGTGTGTGTGTGTGTGTGTGTGTACCTCCAGTGTATCAGAGTGGTGATGAGGTGTGTGTAGCCCTGGGCGGCAGCCAGGTGGAGGAGGGTCATTCCTCTGTGGCGAGCAGAGTGATGAAGGCCTTCTCCTCCTCCTCTCCACCTCAACCCCTCCATCATTCTCTCACACACGACCACAATCCTCTGCTCAAACCACTGGGCCATCTGGAAAGAGTCAGAGCCAGAGAGACAGAGACAGACAGAGAGACACACACAGAGACAGAGAGAGACAGAGAGACACACACAGAGACAGAGAGAGACAGAGAGACAGAGAGACAGACAGAGAGAGAGACAGAGAGACACACACAGAGACAGAGAGAGACAGAGAGACACACACAGAGACAGAGAGACACACACAGAGACAGAGAGAGACAGAGAGACAGACAGACAGAGAGAGAGACAGAGAGAGACACACAGAGACAGAGAGAGACAGAGAGACAGACAGACAGAGAGAGAGACAGAGAGAGACAGAGAGACAGACAGACAGAGAGAGAGACAGAGAGAGACAGAGAGACACAGACAGACAGAGAGAGACAGAGAGACACAGACAGACAGAGAGAGAGACAGAGAGAGACAGAGAGAGAGAGAGAGAGAGAGAGAGAGAGAGAGAGAGAGAGAGAGAGAGAGAGACACACACACACAGAGACAGAGAGAGACAGAGAGACAGACAGACAGAGAGAGAGACAGAGAGACAGACAGACAGAGAGAGAGACAGAGAGACACACACAGAGACAGAGAGAGACAGAGAGACACACACAGAGACAGAGAGAGACAGAGAGACAGACAGACAGAGAGAGAGACAGAGAGGCACACACAGAGACAGAGAGAGACAGAGAGACACACACAGAGACAGAGAGAGACAGAGAGACAGACAGACAGAGAGACAGACAGACAGAGAGAGAGACAGAGAGAGAGACAGAGAGAGAGACAGAGAGACAGACAGACAGAGAGAGAGACAGAGAGACACACACAGAGACAGAGAGAGACAGAGAGACAGACAGACAGAGAGACAGACAGACAGACAGAGAGACAGACAGACAGAGAGAGAGAGAGAGAGAGAGAGAGAGAGAGAGAGAGAGAGAGAGAGAGAGAGAGAGAGAGAGAGAGAGAGAGAGAGAGAGAGAGAGAGAGAGAGAGAGAGAGGTAGTTTGCATTAGTGTATGCTGTTTTTGACTGACCATCTGCTTTCACACACAATGGCCCTGCAAGGTGTACAGCGGTAACTTTGAATGGTGGAGCTTCAGTGATTCTGTCTCCTGGTAAGGGTGCAGTAACTTGCTGAGGTGGCTTCACCTTCAATCTTTTACAGACTACACAACGTGCTAAAATCTCTTTAAGCAGCTGCCTGCCCCTGAGAGTCCAACATGTCTCTCTTATCTGAACTTGAGTATGCCTTACTGCAAAATGCTTGACCTTTTCAATGGTGATACTGAATAATTTTGAGAATCCGCTCTTGTGGGCAGCACCCAAAGATGTCGTTCTCTAAAACTCAGACTGGCTCGTTGAAGCCTCCCTCCTACACAAATGAGGCTATTCCTGTCTAAGAACGGTGTAAGGTCTTTGATTTTTGAATCTCGGTTGACATCACATCTGGATTTTAGCAGATTCATGTCTTTGCTAAAGCTACACTCCTGAGTTACCTTTACCCAGCACATTTCAGCTGCAGCAAGCTCCTCAGTGGTAAGCTCTCCCAGAGTTTCTGGACCCGAGTGTGCACTAGCTACAAACCTGCTAACCCACGCAGTTACTCTAAACACCATTTTTACTCTATTGTACCTGTCTGTCTAGCTCTAACAGCACTTCAACTGGTTCAGCGCCAGTAAGCTGTACTGAGACCTGGAACTTAGTCCAAAGCTCAGTGTTTACGTCGTCTGCAATACAGTCCATGTCAGTATTTTCTTCTTTTTTCTCTTAAGATTTTGTTTTGCCATTTTCCGCCTTTATTTGACAGCGATAGTCGAGAGAGAGACAGGAAAGGCAGGACAGAGAGAGGGGGTGACATGCAGCAAAGGGCCCAGGTCAGATTTGGACCCAGGCCATTGCAGTAAGGACTCAGCCTTATGTGGTATGCGCTCTCCCAGGTGAGCCACCGGGGCGCCCCCCATGTCAGTATTTTCTATGCAGTCTGCAGTCAATAGAAAGGTAGGTCTATTCCACTGCAGCTGATTCTGGATGAGACTGTCAAAATGTTGGCCTCTCGTAGTAAATCCGCAGGATTTTTCTTCCATCACAGTGTGAGCAGGTCTCTGGATGTATCAATTATTGGATTTCTGTCACTCAGTGTGCCACAAGTGGCTTCCATTTTTGTGGAGTGCTACGTATCCAATGTAGGGAAATCCTCGAGTCTGTCCACATTCTTAACTGATTCTTCTCCAGTTTCAGGGACTTAAGCAGATTATTGCCTAACCAAGGACCCCATCACTTGTGGTAAAGACAATTTCTTTAGGGGAGTGACCTGTGACTTTGATGCTACAAAGCTTGTCACCATTTCCCCATCTTCACTGTGTTCTTGCAGGTATACAACTGCACCATATACCTTTTCACTCCAATCCCAGAAAACGTAGTTTGTGTGACTGTGCATTTGGCTGAAACTCAACTTTGTACCATCTTGGAATGACTACCAGGTTAAGCTGCAGTAGCTCTGAACACCAGCTATTCCACATGTTTGTCAAGTCAAGGGGTAACGACTCTGTTCATTCTCATGATGCGCAGCTCATCGCTCATCATCACAGTCTTTAATTGTAGGCTCACGCAGCCACAGGAACCTAACAGCATCTTTATCCCCACCAGCTAGCGCAATCTGCAGGAAGAGCCTTAGTGATATGCACTGTGTAGGCTATCTTGTGTAGTCTGAACTTAATTAACACATCCAGCAGGTCCAGGTTCAGGTTTGGCCTGATCAGTAAGCAGTCATTTAGGGATGGGCAACAGTTCTTCTGTGACGATGCATCAAACGCGATTCTTAGTTTGGTGGTTGCCTTACCTTCTCAGAGAACAAACTAATATAAGTCACAAAAATATAAATGTAAGTCACAAAAACAATATATTTCAGGAACAGATGTGCGAGTATCTTTTACAATCCAGAAATTAGTGATGGCTGTCAAGGGGGTTGAATACTTTTGCAAGGCACCGTATGTAGGAGGCGTGACCTGAAAGGGACTGGAGACTGCAAGGTGGTGACAGGGGAGTATTAAGAGTACTAGAGTCTGCATCAGCCATGGACTGGACGGGTTTAACCACAGCTGTCTTAAAACTGCTAGGAGGCATCCGGGTAGCGTGGCGGTCTATTCCAACACGGGGATCGCCGGCTCAAATCCCCGTGTTACCTCCGGCTTGGTCGGGCGTCCCTACAGACACAATGGCTTTATCTGCAGGTGGGAAGCCGAATGTGGGTATGTGTCCTGGTCACTGCACTAGCGCCTCCTCTGGTCGGTTGGGGCGCCTGTTCGGGGGTGAGGGGGAACTGGGGGGAGTAGCGTGATCCTCCCACATGCTACGTCCCCCTGGTGAAACTCCCCACTGTCAGGTGAAAAGAAGCGGCTGGTGACTCCACATGTATGGGAGGAGACATGTGGTAGTCTGCAGCCCTCCCCGGATCAGCAGAGGAGGTGGAGCAGAGACCGGGACGGCTTAGGAGAGTGGGGTAATTGGCTGGATACAACTGGGGAGAAAAAGGGGGAAACATCTCAAAAAATGTGTGTGTGTGTGGAGAGAATAAAAAAGAAAATGTGTAGTATATTCACAAACAATGGACTAAAAATGTCAGTTGAGGCGAACAGAAACCAGACTGACTTCCTGGACACCTCATTAGACCTTAGAAATGGTACATACAGACCTTACATGAAGCCCAACCATGTACTGCAGTACATCCACAGAGAAAGTAGTCATCCACCCTCCATCTGAAAAATACCCCAGTGAGCATAAACAGGAGACTCTCATGTTTATCACCCAGCGAAACCATCTTTAATGAAGCCCCCCCCCCATACCAGGAAGCCTTACAAACATGTGGATCTGATTTCAGACTTAAGTTCAATACACCACCAACTAGCGACAGCCAGCAACAAAAAAGCGCAGCAGAAGGCGGAACATCAGCTGGTATAACCCCCCTACAGCAACACCGTGTGGCCTCTGATATTGGAAAACTATTTTTCAAGCTTTTGGATGAGTGCTCTACCCCAGACCATCTATTGAGGAACCTATTCAACAGAAACACTGTCAAAATGATGAGCTACAGCTGCGGGCCAGATGTTCAGCAGGCCAGATGTTCAGCAGGCCAGATGTTCAGCAGGCCAGATGTTCAGCCGGTTATTTCCTCCCACAACACAAGCATCATGGCCAAGACACACACCCCCTCACCACAACCCAACACCTCCAACTGCAACTGCTGTGTTAAGGCCTCGTGTCCTCTTGAAGGAACATGCCAGACAGAGGGAGTCATCTACCAGGCATCGGGGACAAGACAGGACAACTGCAACGTGGACACTTGCGTTGGACTGACAGGACCTTTTAAAATGAGGTTTAACGCCCATATGAGCAGCTTCAGACATGAACATGCAAGACATGCAGCAGCCTGAAGCCGCCACATGTGGTCATCGGTAGACAAGAACACCAGTTACTCTGTCTCATGGAAACCCTTACAGACAGCAGTGCATGTTCAGTTAGAGGTCAAAGATGTGACCTGTGCTGGGCAGAGAAGACTTTTATTATTTGCACACCTGATATGTCCACCTGGAATAGTAGAAACGAATTGTCCACCAGCTGTAGACACCGAGAGCATGTCTCCTTTATAACTACAAGTAAAACGTCTTTATTACCCCCCCCCCATTAGGTGATACACATGTGACCTTTATTACCCCCCCATTAGGTGATACACATGTGACCTTTATTACCCCCCATTAGATGATACACATGTGACCTTTATTACCCCCCATTAGTTGATACACATGTGACCTTTATTACCCCCCCATTAGATGATACACGTGACCTTTATTACCCCCCCATTAGGTGATACACATGTGACCTTTATTACCCCCCCATTAGATGATACACATGTGACCTTTATTACCCCCCATTAGATGATACACGTGTGACCTTTATTACCCCCCCCCCATTAGGTGATACACATGTGACCTTTATTAGATGTTGTATTTTTATATTTTAACTGCCTGCCCTTCCAGCTGTGCCCAACACCAGCCCTCTACATGATTTACATAAACTACCTTGTTATATTTAAATGTAGGCTATTTCATAATGCTTTTCAAAACAAGCCCCAGCCCCTTACCCCACTGGTTGTCATGTTTTCTACCCCTCCATTGGTTGCTGCGCATCGTAACTACCTACCCCACTGATTGTTATGGTTCTAATGTTTCCTCCTCTGATTGGTTGCTGTCCACCGAAATTAGGGGGTGTGACACGGGGCAACGTAAACTTGTTTTGTGCATCACGCACTCATCATGATGTGTGCTGAAGATGACGACTCTTCATTGCAGCCGTCAGAGTCTCCCTCACGGCAGAACAATCAGCAAGACGTGCTTCATGAGACAGAGAGTGTGTAGGTTGACAGGACGGAGAGATGTTTGACAGGGAGAAAAGAAAGACAGGCGATGCTTCCGAGACAAACAAGACAAAGTGCTTCGCTGACGGTCATCAACCAAAAACCAAGTTAAGACAATATGAGGAAGCCTGCCTTGCTCTTGGGTTCACAGTGAATGTGGTGGAAGGTGAGGAGAGAGCAGTGTGTATTTTATGTGTGAAAACTCTGGCAGCTGGTAGTATGAGAGCAAACACATGAAGAAGACACTTAGAGACATTACACCCCAGTCACGTCAATAAGACACTCGAGTTCTTCCAGAGAAGACTTGGTGCAGACCGTCAGCAGGAACACGGCTTTGTAGAAGCTGCATCAGCCAACAACAAAGCACTGATGGCCCCACACAAAGTCACACACACACAACTGCCCACGGCAAGAAACCACACACAACAGCAGAGCAGCTCGTACTTCCTACGGCTTTAGATATGGTGTCAACTAGGTTTGATGAGACAAGCGCCGTAAAATTGAAGGCTGTCCCTCTGTCCAATGATACAGCTGCAAGACGTATATGTGACGTTTCAAATGACCTTGAAGAACAAGCCACTGACAAACTGAAAGACAAATGTTTCACTTTACAAGTGGACGAGGCAACCGACAGCAATAAAGACTGCTTGTTTATTGCTTGTGTTGGCTTTATCACATCAGAGTCACTGTGTGAGGATTTGCTTTTGTGCAAGTACGTCCCAGTAGAGCGACAGCTAATGAGCTTTTCAGGCTTCTGGACTGCTACCTGACACAACATGGGCTGAACTGGGAGAAGAAGTGTGTGGGCATTTGCACGGATGGCGCACAGACCATGGCAGGGAAAACGAAGGGATTGCAGCCACTAATCTAGAGGGTCTCGCCAAATGTGCAATGGACGCACTGTGTCATACACAGAGGAGCGCTAGCATCAAGACAGATTAGCCTTGACCTAAACCAGGTTTTGATCCATGCTGTTAGCGTGGTCAGTTTCATCAGAACAAGACCCCTGAGACTGTGGCTGTTCTCTGCACTTTGTGAGGAGGTGGGAGCTGAACATTCAGCCGTGGTGTTTCACAGCGAGGCGAAGAGAACGATCCGAAGAGAACAGGAAGTCACCAAACCTCACCAGCATCTAACACCCACCTGACCCACTCAACTCCAAAGGAAACACCAACAATTCATAGAACTACTCCTTTCTCTCTTCTCCTCTTCTCTCCTTACTCCTCCTCCCTGGTCTTTTCCTCCTGTCCTTTTTCACCTTCTCTCCTTTCAACCCCCCACAAGACCAGCTGCTGGGAAACATTACATTCATACCTCTCCCCATCTCTCTGTCTCTCTCTCTCTCTCTCAGACACACACACATTATATATATACTTAGCACAGAAAGTAAGGAAAGGTGTGTGTTTGGTAGAGTATGTCTTTGTTGTAACAATGCTTCTGGGCAGTACATCTTCTACCGGTGGAAAGCCTGTTTATCTGCCTTTTAAATGGCGCCACATGTGTAAGGAACATGCATTTGTGGGATGAGCAGCGGAGCTGAGTATGTGGGTTGTGCCCATGAAACATTTGCCACATCTTCTCTGCCGATGCCAAACAGCTTATTTTGCTACTACTATTGACTCTTGTGTTGAGCTTCTGGTCCCCCAGGTGCTGACCATCAGCTGCCTGATAGAAGATTTACTGCCAAGAAGCATCGTTACAACAAAGACATCATCTACCACACACACACACACACACACGTCCTTACTTTTGGTGCTAAGTTTATATATAACTTTGTTTAGAGAAACACTCAACGGTAGGGAAAGTGCTCTACAAATAAGGAGCAAAACAATCCAGTGAGTCAAGTAAATTCATTATGAGACACTAAACAGGCTTGTACTGTCTCATAAAGAATTTACTTGACTCACTGAATATATATATATATATATACACATACAGACACACACACACACACACACACACTCACACACATACATATATAACACATACACAGTCATACTCACACTCTTTCTCTCCCTCCCTTCTTTTTCCCCACCCGACTTTTCTTGTCATGGTCACCTCTGTCACCCCCCCCCCAAAAAAAACTCCCCCCCTCCCCCGTGACGTACGAGGGAAACAGAAACTAGAGATGACTTAGAGGAACTTTGCTACAGAGACAGAGACAGAGACAGAGACAGAGAGTGACAGGAGGTTGTCTGTATCAAGTCAATGACTATGCCAGTCAACAGATTGCTGGTCCTCCCAGCTTTCTTCATCACGTCATTTAAAGGTGCAATGCACACATTCTACTTGGGCTCTGCCCTCTGTTGTTCATGTGAATAACATCAAATAAAAACAAACAAGACAAATGAATAGAAATAGAAAGGTAGTGAAGACAGTCCTTCAGTAGAAATCAGTTTACCCTGATGACTGTATAGTGTACTGAGAGAAACAACAGAACCAGTCAGCCCGTCAGGCAACTGTGTTTTTAAATGGACAAATCTGATTCATTACTTTGTTTTAATCAGTACCACCCAGCAACACAACTGATAATTACTAGTCATACTATGATAGTGGCCATATCATGATGTCTACCAGTAACATTGTAATATGTACTAATCATATTATTATTATGTTTACTAGTCATATTATATTTTCTAGTCATATTACAATATCTACTAGTCACAGTATGATGTTTACTAGGCAAGGCAAGGCAAATTTATTTGTATAGCACATCTAAGCAACAAGGCAATTCAAAGTGCTTTACATAAAACATAAAAGGCACCAAGAAAAAAAAACAAACATTTAATACAATTAAAAAGAAAAAAATAAGGTACAAATACTAGAACAAAAAAGCTAAGAAAGATAAAAAAGAGGGTAACAGCTAGAGTGCAGTGTAAGGTCTTCAGATTGGATTTAATAAAAGGCAGCAGCAAACAGAAAAGTCTTCAGCCTTGACTTGAAAGACCTGAGAGTTGGAGCAGACCTGCAGTTTTCTCGGAGTTTGTTCCAGATAATGTGGCGCATAATAACTGAATACTGCCTCTAATTGTTTAGTTCCGAGTTTGGGAACAGAAAGCAGACCTGTTCCAGATGATCTGAGTGATCTGGATGGTTCTTAACGTAGCAGAAGCTCAGGAATGTGTTTTGTCCGTAAACCATTCAGTGCTTTGCTTTATAAACCAAGAGTAGAGTTTGAATATCAATACTTTGACGGACAGGAAGCAAGTGTAAAGACCTCAGAACTGGAGTGATGTGATCCACTTTTTTTGGTCTTAGTGAGGACTCAAGTAGCAGCGTTCTGAATCAGCTGCAGCGGTTTCATTGATTTTTTAAAAAGACCTGCAAAGACAACGCTACAGTAGTCAAGTCGACCGAAGATAAATGCAAGGACAAGTTTTTTTCAAATCCTGCTGAGACATAAATCCTTTAATTCTTGATATATTGTTCAGGTGATAGTAGGCGGACTTTGTAATTGTCTTAATATGGCAATCTAAATTCAGGTCTGAGTCCATGACCATACCAAGATTTCTGGCTTGATTCATGGTTTTTAACATTACCGATTGTAGCTGAGTGCTGACTTTCAGTCATCCTTCCTTGGCTCCAAAGACAATTACTTCAGTTTTATCTTTATTTAATTGAAGAAAATTCTGAGACATTCAATCATTGATTTGTCCAATGCACTTACTCGGTGCTTGTATTGGATTATAGTCCCCTGGTGATACGGTTATGTAAATCTGTGTCGTCTGCATAATTATGGTAACATATTTTGTTTTTTTCCATAATCTGGACTAGTGGGAGCATATAAATGTTAAACAAAAGAGGCCCCAGAATGGAACCTTGGGGAACTCCACGGGTCATTTTTGTCCATTCAGATTTGTAATTACCTATAGACACAAAGTCATCGCTGTCCTTAAGTAGGATTCAAACCAGTTTAGTGCTGTGCCAGACATTCCCACCCCATTTTCCAGTCAGTCTATTAATATGTTGTGGATGACTGTGTCAAATGTTGCACTGAAATCCAATAACACCGGGACTGAGATTCTGCCACTTTGTGTTCATGCGGATGTCATTAAAAACCTTAACAAGAGCAGTCTCAGTGCTGTGGTGTGATCGAAATCCTGACAGCAAGACAACAAAACCGTTGTATAGTGCCAAAAAGTTGTTGAGCTACAGGAAAACAGCTTCTTGAATGATTTTACTAAGAAAAGGGAGGTTTGATATTGGCCTTATAATTGTTTATTTGTGAAGCGTCTAGATTATTATTTTTTAAGAGTAGCTTAATGACTGCCATTTTCTGGGCCTGTGGGAAGAACCCTGAGAGATGTGTTGACAATTTGTATAAAATCTGAGACTGCAATAAGAAACATTTTTGAAAAAGCCTATTGACAGAATAGCAAGGAAGCAGGAGGAAGATTTCAGATGTTGCATAATGTCCTCCAAGTTTTTATGGTTGATGGGATCAAATTGTGTCATGCTATTTGAATTGATTTTAGATGGACACAGGGAAAACACATACCCTGTTCCTAGTATCGAGGCACCGACTGTCTAATTTTCTGAATTTTGTCATTGAGGAAGGAAGTAAATTCATTGCAGGCTCCAGTAGACAGAAATAAATTAGCTACTGCCACGGCAGTGTTTGTTAGCCTAGTCATTCCAAGACACTGGGTTAAGACCCACAAGTGGGTTGCAGAAAATTTATTTAGGTCACGAAATAAACTTGCAGAATTTCTTCCATAGTCTTTTAAGATTTATATTTGCAGTACACATTTGAGCCACATGAGGGAGCACGTTAGTATTTCTACCACACTCACGGTTTCCGCCAGAAATAGACTGAACGCTGCACCCGATATGCACATTGCACTCTCCTTTTGTATACTAGACTGGAATGCAATACTAAAAAGCCAGCAAGCCCATCCATCACATTAGCAAGGTGTAAGTAAAAGTAATATGCACAACTGGAGTACGGAGTAAGTAAACAGCACATATGAACAACTGGAGTATGGAGTAAGTAAACAGCATATAATGGGCCTAATGAGATTTGACATGGAATAGACCTGATGTGGTTAACGAATTGATTGTTGACTGTTTGAATTGACTGACTTCTTGATAACAGCTGCACCTAAAAACTTGTTCTAATAGTGATGACTGCTCGTACTGATCTGATAATTGTACTTATAACACTGAATCTAATATGAACGGCTAGCGTGCATTTGTTAACTCCACCTAAATGCACATATTTTGTCTCATTTATAAAGGATTTAAAATATCTATGTTGTTTTACTGATAAGAGAAAATAAAACAACGAGCTAGCCTCTCAATTCTGCCTAAATGCATTTATAAAGTATTTTGCATGTGTATGTTTCCAATAACATGCGTTAAACCAAGCTGTGATTTATCAAACGTATATCTCTTTGAAATGGCTGCTGCACCTAGACAAGCTAATATGCGGCAATGCGGAAATGGCAGTAAAATGGTCAGGAACATTCATTTATGCACAAATTTGCTCCTCTCACTGTTTTCAGATAAGGTCTCTTGTGAACTGGGTCTTGACGTTTCGTAATTTTTAAAAAGTGGGTCCCCGGGAAAAAAGTTTGGGAACCACTGTGTTAGACAGTCGCAGTACTAGTTGTATTATGATGTTTTCTAGTCATATCATCATGTCTACTCGCTGTATTATGATGTTTACTTGTCATATTATTATTATATTGTTATATTATATTGTGGTGATACACAAATGAGGGTAGATTCACCAGGGGCTGCTGCTCCTTTAAGGCGGACATTCAGAGTGATGACGTAGGCACTGCTTAGAGTTTCCGGGGTGGAGCCATGTTGGCAGCAGCCTAGTGGTTGGTTAGCTGGTTGCCAGGAGAGATTGTGCCGTATCGGTGTTGTTTTGTGTGGCGAGTAAACGGGATTGACTCGACTCGACCTCTCCGTCTCCTCATTCCTGCACTCCCACAATATCACTGTCATATATAAAATGGAAATGGATGATCCGCTGTGGCGACCCCTAATGGGAGCAGCCGAAAGAAGTCGTAGTAGTTGTAGTAGATCATTGTCATATATCATTAGATGGCGGCGCGAATTAATGTTTGCAGCGGCCTCACCCAGTACCGGTGTGAGAAGATGGCGGCGTGAACTTACGTTTGCGGCAGCCTCACCCAGTACTGTCCATGCAGTGTCTGTCCACGTCTAAGTTTGTGAACTGGTACTCGGGTCTATGGTTTTTTCTTTTTTTAAATGTGTAAAGTGGCACGGGATATCCAAAAGGCTGCAGACCCCTGCAGTAGCGGTACATCGAATGTAATAATAATAATAATAATAATAATGATAACAATAATGATAATAATCATTACACTTATATCATAATAATAATAACAATCTCTCTACTACTACTACTACTTTCGGCTGCTCCCGTTAGGGGTCGCCACAGCGGATCATCCCTTTCCATTTCTTCCTGTCTTCTGCGTCTTCCTCTGTCACACCAGCCACCTGCATGTCTTCCCTCACTACATCCATAAACCTCCTCTTTGGCCTTCCTCTTCTCCTCTTCCCTGGCAGCTCCATATTCAGCATCCTTCTCCCAATATACTCAGCATCTCTCCTCCACACATGTCCAAGCCATCTCAATCTTGCCTCTCTTGCTTTGTCTCCAAACCGTCCAACCTGAGCGGTCCCTCTAATATAATCGTTCCTAATCCTGTCCTTCTTCGTTACTCCCAGTGAAAATCTTAGCATCTTCAACTCTGCCACCTCCAGCTCCGCCTCCTGTCTTTTCGTCAGTGCCACTGTCTCCAAACCATATAACATAGCTGGTCTCACAACCATCTTGTAAACTTTCCCTTTAACTCTTGCTGGTACCCTTCTGTCGCAAATCACTCCTGACACTCTTCTCCACCCACTCCAACCTGCCTGCACTCTCTTTTTCACCTCTCTACTGCACTGCCCGTTACTTTGGACAGTTGACCCCAAGTATTTAAACTCAGATGTCTTTGTCACCTCCACTCCTTGCATCATGACCATTCTATGGTCATACTAATTACATTTATATAATAATAATGATAGTAATAATAATAATTTACATTTATATAATAATAATCAGTACATTTATATGATAATATAATGATAATAGTAATCATTACATTTACATAATAATCATAACATTTATATAATAATAATAAGGATAATAATAATGATATTCATTACATTTATATAATAATAATAATTACATTCATATAATGATGATAATAATAATAAAAATTGCATTTATATAATAATAATGATAATAATCATTACATTTATATAATAATCATCATCATTACATTTATATAATAATAATAATGATAATAATAATAGGCTCCAGCATCCCCGCGACCCTGAGAGCAGAATAAGCAGCTTGGATAATGGATGGATGAATAATAATAATAATAATCATTATATTTATATAATAATGATAATAATAATAATAATCACTACATTTATATAGCGCTTTATCTAGAAAACCTAAAGTGCAACACACTGAAAGGGGTTATTAACTTCAACCACCATCAATGTGTAGCACCACCTGGGTGATGCAGGGCAGCCATTTTGCACCAGAAGTCTCACCACACATCAGCTTGAGGTGGAGAGGGAGGAGTCACTGAGCCAGTTCCATGGGGGATGATGAGGTGGCCAGATGGAGAGAGCCAGGTTGGGAATGTTGCCAGGACACCGGGGAACCCCCTACTCTTGTGATAAGTGCAGTGGGATCTTTAATGACCACAGTGAGTCAGGACCTCGGTCTAATGTCTCATCAAGGACAGCATCTTCTACAGCACAGTGTCCCCTTCACTGCACTGGGGTACTGGGATCTTTTGTGGTTGTTGTTTTTGTTAGGACCAGAGGGAAGACTGCCCCCTGCTGGCCCACCAACTCCACTTCTGGCAGCAACTCAGTTTTCCTGGAAGGTCTTCCATCCAAGTACTAGGCAAGCCCACACCTGCTTAGCTTCCGTCATTTGGCAGAGCCAGGGAGCATGTTGGTGTGGAGTGTGGGGAAATAACTCACCGAAGATGAAATCTGTTCTACTGCCCCCTATAAAATAGGCAAGTCCGTTCTGAAATACAGCAAACGCACAAGTGCCATGCACACTCATCCTTAAAGGCACTTGTAACCCCAATTGCTGAGGAACAACCCAGATCCTCTGGGCAGCAGTCGTCGGCGACTTCACAAAATGCCCTGCCATAGCGGAGAACAAACAGCTGCAACTCACCGAATTAAAAATATCGTGTCAGAGATATGTTGTGGCAGAGATATGTCGTGTCAGAGATATGTTGTGGCAGAGATATGACGTGACAGAGATATGTCGTGACAGAAATATGCCGTGACAGAGATATGTCGTGACAGAGACAGGTCATGTCAAAGATATGTCGTGACAGAGATATGTCGTGACAGAGATATGTCGTGACAGAGATATGTTGTGACAGAGATATGACGTGACAGAGATATGTCGTGACAGAGATATGACGTGACAGAGATATGTTGTGACAGAGATATGACGTGACAGAGATATGACGTGACAGAGATATGCCGTGACAGAGATATGTCGTGACAGAGATATGACGTGACAGAGATATGTTGTGGCAGAGATATGTCGTGTCAGAGATATGTTGTGGCAGAGATATGTCGTGACAGAAATATGTCGTGACAGAGATATGTTGTGGCAGAGATATGTCGTGTCAGAGATATGTTGTGGCAGAGATATGACGTGACAGAGATATGTCGTGACAGAAATATGCCGTGACAGAGATATGTCGTGACAGAGACAGGTCGTGTCAAAGATATGTCGTGACAGAGATATGTCGTGACAGAGATATGTCGTGACAGAAATATGCCGTGACAGAGATATGTCGTGACAGAGACAGGTCGTGTCAAAGATATGTCGTGACAGAGATATGTCGTGACAGAGATATGTCGTGACAGAGACAGGTCGTGTCAAAGATATGTCGTGACAGAAATATGCCGTGACAGAGATATGTCGTGACAGAGATATGTCGTGACAGAGACAGGTCGTGTCAAAGATATGTCGTGACAGAGATATGTCGTGACAGAGACAGGTCGTGTCAAAGATATGTCGTGACAGAAATATGCCGTGACAGAGATATGTCGTGACAGAGATATGTCGTGACAGAGACAGGTCGTGTCAAAGATATGTCGTGACAGAGATATGTCGTGACAGAGATATGTCGTGACAGAAATATGCCGTGGCAGAGATATGTCGTGACAGAGATATGTCGTGGCAGAGATATGTCGTGACAGAGATATGTCGTGACAGAGATATGTCGTGACAGAAATATGCCGTGACAGAGATATGTCGTGGCAGAGATATGTCGTGACAGAGATATGTCGTGACAGAGATATGTCGTGACAGAGATATGTCGTGACAGAGATATGTCGTGTCAAAGATATGCCGTGACAGAGATATGTCGTGACAGAGATATGTCGTGACAGAGACAGGTCGTGTCAAAGATATGTCGTGACAGAGATATGTCGTGACAGAGATATGTCGTGACAGAAATATGCCGTGGCAGAGATATGTCGTGACAGAGATATGTCGTGGCAGAGATATGTCGTGACAGAGATATGTCGTGACAGAGATATGTCGTGACAGAAATATGCCGTGACAGAGATATGTCGTGGCAGAGATATGTCGTGACAGAGATATGTCGTGACAGAGATATGTCGTGACAGAGATATGTCGTGACAGAGATATGTCGTGACAGAGATATGTCGTGACAGAGATATGTCGTGTCAAAGATATGTCGTGACAGAGATGTGCCGTGACAGAGATGTGCCGTGACAGAGATGTGCCGTGACAGAGATATGTCGTGACAGAGATATGTCGTGACAGAGACAGGTCGTGTCAAAGATATGTCGTGACAGAGATATGTCGTGACAGAGATATGTCGTGACAGAAATATGCCGTGACAGAGATATGTCGTGACAGAGATATGTCGTGACAGAGATATGTCGTGACAGAGATATGTCGTGACAGAGATATGTCGTGACAGAGATATGTCGTGACAGAGATATGTCGTGGCAGAGATGTGCCGTGACAGAGACAGGTCGTGACAGAGATATATCGTGACAGAGATATGTCGTGGCAGAGATGTGCCGTGACAGAGATAAGTCGTGGCAGAGATATGTCGTGGCAGAGATGTGCCGTGACAGAGATATGTCGTGACAGAGATATGTCGTGACAGAGATATGTCGTGGCAGAGATAAGTCGTGGCAGAGATATGTCGTGACAGAGATATGTCGTGACAGAGATATGTCATGGCAGAGAATTGTCGTGGCAGAGATATGTCGTGACAGAGATATGTCGTGACAGAGATATGTCGTGGCAGAGATATGTCATGGCAGAGAATTGTCGTGGCAGAGATATGTCGTGACAGAGATATGTCATGACAGAGATATGTCGTGGCAGAGATATGTCGTGACAGAGATATGTCGTGGCAGAGATATGTCGTGACAGAGATATGTCGTGGCAGAGATATGTCGTGACAGAGATATGTCGTGACAGAGATATGTCGTGACAGAGATATGTCGTGGCAGAGATATGTCGTGACAGAGATATGTCGTGGCAGAGATATGTCGTGACAGAGATATGTCGTGGCAGAGATATGTCGTGACAGAGATATGTCGTGGCAGAGATATGTCGTGACAGAGATATGTCGTGGCAGAGATATGTCGTGACAGAGATATGTCGTGAGAGATATGTCATGACAGAGATATGTCGTGACAGAGATATGTCGTGACAGAGATATGTCGTGACAGAGATATGTCGTGACAGAGATATGTCGTGACAGAGATATGTCGTGACAGAAATATGCCGTGACAGAGATATGTCGTGGCAGAGATATGTCGTGACAGAGATATGTCGTGACAGAGATATGTCGTGACAGAGATATGTCGTGACAGAGATATGTCGTGGCAGAGATATGTCGTGGCAGAGATATGTCATGACAGAGATATGTCGTGAGAGATATTAGACCTCCAGCTGCAGCACGCGGAGAGGGCTTGGGCTTCACAGACCTACTACGTTTTCTTCAACCTGGCTACGAGGTCCCACCTTACAACACGCTTTTAAACTTGGGTAAAGCCGAGACGCTGGTCATTGGCCCTGCCAGACACAGACATCAACTCGATCAAGTTAGAATAACAAACGACAACTCTGGTTTCACAAAGTGTGGCAGCCAAAAGTCTTGGTGTTCCATTTGATCCCAGTCTGTCCCTTGATAAGCACATTAAGGAAAGCACCAAGACTGCCTTTTTCACTTACATAACACAGCTGAACGTCGGTCTTTCAGGATCAGGAACACTTGTGTACATGAAATCAAACGAAATATCGCCTCCCCAAGCCCACAGCAGTGCAACACAAAGACAAAAACACATATCCAAGAACTACAAGAACGCACCTATCAAACCACAAAAATAGATGAATAAATAAAAATCACTGCCCATGGCTGATGCAGAGATGCTGATGCATTCGTTTCACCCACACATGACTGCTGTAATGTTGTGTTTTCAGGTCTGCCACATCTACTACTACTACTACTACTACCACGACTACTACTACTACTTCTACTACTACTACTAATACCACCACCACCACCACTACTACTACTACTATTACTACTACCACTACCACCACCACCACCACTACTACTACTACTACTACTACTACTATTGCTACTACTACCACCACCACTACTACTACTACTACTACCACCACCACTACTACTACTACTACTACGACCACTACTACTACTACTTCTACTACTACCATGACTACTACTACTACCACTACTATTACTACTACTACTACCACCACCACCACTACTACTACTACTACTACTACCACGCCTACTACTACTACCACTACTATTACTACTACTACCACCACCACCACTACTACTACTACTACTACTACCACTACTGCTACTACTGCTACTACTTCTACTATCACCACCACCACTACTACTACTACTACTACTACTACCACCACCACTACTACTACTACCACCACCACTACTACTACTATTACTATGACTACTACTATTAGTACTACTAGTACTACTACTACTACTACTACTACTACTTTTGGCTGCTCCCGCTAAGGGGCGCCACAGCAGATCATCCGTTTCCATGTCTTCCTGTCCTCTGCATCTTCCTCTGTCACACCAGCCACCTGCATGTCCTCCCTCACCACCTCCATAAACCTCCTCTTTGGCCTTCCTCTTCTCCTCTTCCCTGGCAGCTCCATATTCAGCATCCTTCTCCCAGTATACCCAGCATCTCTCCTCCACACATGTCCAAACCATCTCAATCTTGTCTCTCTTGCTTTGTCTCCAAAGCGTCCAACCTGAGCCGGCATGTTGTGTTGCTGTGAAGCCTTGAGGCACGTTTGGAATTCGTGACATCGGGCTAGTGACACGCTGCACAACACTATGAAATAGCACCACAACAGGCAGGGCTGAAATGCAGAAACCGAGCAGGACTATGACTGTGAGCAGGCTTACAGCTGCAGCTTGTCTGAGTTTTGCTTCCCTCCTCAAGTGTTCGCCACACAGGTCTGCTTTTCTCTTCTGCAGCTGACCAGGAGTGGCAACACACACTAGCTGTTGTTGCACACACTGACGCACAGCTGAGCTGCAACCTGTTGTTGTTTCTACTTGTTTCTGTTGCGTGTAACTGACGTGTATGAGCGTCTGTTGTCAGCATATACATTGAATTTGGCTAATGCAGACGGTCCCTCGTTGCCAAGCGGTCCCTTGTCCCCTGGTTTTATTCATGACGCTGTCAGGGATTAGTCAAGGTCCACTGACTTTCAACACACACCAGTCGACTTTAAAAAACCTGAAGTCATGCAACCGTTTGTGTGTGTTTGTGTGTACATGGTGTGTCGGCCTCCAAAACCTGGAGGTCGACACACCTGGCTGGGGTCACACCTGGCTGTGGTCCTCAGGTTGGGGCGCTGGGGTGGCCAACTGGCTGCCATTTCTTTGCTGTTGCTGTTGTTGCTGTTGCTGTCGGTTGTTGTCCCTGTCAGCCATTTCAGCCATCCTCCTCTCCATCTGCTCCAGTCTCTCCAAGATGGACATCCTAAACTGGTTGTCTGAAAAAGAGGACAAAGCACAGACATCTGTCTACCTGCACAGACATGTCTACCTGCACAGCCATCTGTCTACCTGCACAGCCATCTGTCTACCTGCACAGCTGAGCTGTGCTTCAGACGGTCAGAATAACATGAAGGAGGAACACAAAGCATTTATTATTATGAAGGCATGGAAGTGACATCACACCCACCACTGTATGGATGTGTGTACATGCCTCTGACTGTGCACACACTGATACACAACCTCCATGCCTTACTCCATCAGTAAACCCCTGAGGGACAACATTCTAGTCATTTCTAGTCTACTGTTATCCAGAGACCTGCAGAGACCTGCAGCAGAGTAACAGCCGTCCACCTGACTGCCAGCCAGACAGAGAGATAGAATTATGGATGAACAGCGAGTGACAGGAAACTGTGAGTTTGCAAACTGATGAGTGACACTAATCCTCCAACCAGTGCTTAGCAACCATCTGCATGCCCTCCGAGGGCAGCTTAGACACACGTGTGTCTGCACAATGTTTCTAACTACAATAAACTGAGTAATGTGAGACAGATAAACGAGTACAACACATCTGAGGGAGGGAAAGAGGACTGGTGGCAAGGTGCGGCAAGGAAAACCGTAAGACAGACTCATGTCATCCTAAATGACTGAGTAGGGCATTACACACCCCGGTCCCTCTGTCAGTGTCCTGAACGGATTAGTTTGTGGCGTCTTGGCTGATGCCCTCCACAGAGGACAACAGGAAGTCAGCCAGCTCACGATAAGAGGAACAGGAAGTGATGGAACAGTAAGAAGAGGATCAGACAGGTACAACGTCTCTCCATCAGAACTTCAGAGCTCACACTGTGTGTGTGTGTGTGTCTGTGTGTGTTGTTCTGTCAATAGTTCTGAACAGGAGGTTGATAAATACCTTCTCTCTTAAATAGCCACTGTGATGCACACACACACACAATGTGGTGACATCACCATGGTGGGACTAAATTATTAAAACTAAACAGATAAACCAAGCTGAAGTTATTGAATTAAATGGTTTTCAGAGTGAACAAACATGAAAGAAACGTTTGCTGAAGTCAGCGGGGACACGCCCACACGTTGAACACGCCCACACGTTGAACACGCCCACACACACACACAGAGGACACACACATGCTGGACACGCCCACACGCTGGACGCCCACACACTGCACACACCCACACACTGGACATGTGCGCGCACACACACACACACACACACACACACACTGGACACGCCCACACACCGCGCCCACCCACACGATGGACACGCCCACCCACACTGGACACGCCCACGCGCTGGACACGCCCACACGCTGGACAGACCCACACACCGGCGCGCCGCTGACGGCCTCTGGTCACACTGCACTGAAGAGATTGAGATTAAAAGCTCTTCCAAGAGACCTGGCCCAGAACGGCAGCAGTACACCAGTTTCAGCACACCTCACATGAAGGCAAGAGAACAGCTCAAAGTGCCAAACAGTATAAAAACGAAGGGAGAAGATACAAACCTGTTATCAACTGAACCATTTACAATCTCCACCAGACTCCGAGTCCATAGACCAGACCTTTCAATTCTGATAGAGTAACCAAGTCCTGGAGTTTAAGTCTATTCTGCAGGCTATTCCAGGCAGATGGTGCAGACAACATAAAGGCCTTTCATCATGCAACCATCATGCAACCATCATCCAACCATCATCCAACACTGCCAGTAATACAAACATGCCTTTGCATGTTTAGTGTAAAGCTCATGGGGTGTGAGCTGCCACCTGCAGCATGTCTTGACAGTAGGGAGTAGACCACAACGTCAGGCAGCAGGGTTGTGGATGCTGCTGTCAGGATGTTGTCTTCCTCTCTACTTCCTCACTACGTCCTCACTACTTCCTCTCTACTTCCTCACTACTTCCTCACTACTTCCTCACTACGTCCTCACTACTTCCTCTCTACTTCCTCTCTACTTCCTCTCTACGTCCTCACTACTTCCTCACTACTTCCTCACTACGTCCTCACTAGTTCCTCTCTACTTCCTCACTACGTCCTCACTAGTTCCTCTCTACTTCCTCACTAATTCCTCACTACTTCCTCTCTACTTCCTCACTACGTCCTCACTACTTCCTCTCTACTTCCTCTCTACTTCCTCACTACTTCCTCACTACGTCCTCACTAGTTCCTCTCTACTTCCTCACTAATTCCTCACTACTTCCTCTCTACTTCCTCTCTACTTCCTCACTACTTCCTCACTACTTCCTCACTAATTCCTCACTACTTCCTCTCTACGTCCTCACTACTTCCTCTCTACTTCCTCTCTACTTCCTCACTACTTCCTCTCTACTTCCTCACTAATTCCTCACTAATTCCTCTCTACTTCCTCTCTACTTCCTCTCTACTTCCTCACTAATTCCTCACTAATTCCTCTCTACTTCCTCACTACATCCTCTCTACTTCCTCTCTACTTCCTCACTACGTCCTCACTACTTCCTCTCTACTTCCTCACTAATTCCTCACTAATTCCTCTCTACTTCCTCACTACATCCTCTCTACTTCCTCTCTACTTCCTCACTACGTCCTCACTACTTCCTCACTACTTCCTCACTAATTCCTCACTAATTCCTCTCTACTTCCTCACTACATCCTCTCTACTTCCTCTCTACTTCCTCACTACGTCCTCACTACTTCCTCACTACTTCCTCACTAATTCCTCACTACTTCCTCTCTACGTCCTCACTACATCCTCTCTACTTCCTCTCTACTTCCTCACTACTTCCTCTCTACTTCCTCACTAATTCCTCACTAATTCCTCTCTACTTCCTCTCTACTTCCTCACTACTTCCTCTCTACTTCCTCACTAATTCCTCACTAATTCCTCTCTACTTCCTCACTACATCCTCTCTACTTCCTCTCTACTTCCTCACTACGTCCTCACTACTTCCTCTCTACTTCCTCACTACTTCCTCTCTACTTCCTCTCTACTTCCTCACTACATCCGCTCTACTTCTTCACTACTTCCTCTCTACTTCCTCTCTACTTCTTCACTACTTCCTCTCTACTTCCTCTCTACTTCCTCACTACTTCCTCACTACGTCCTCTCTACTTCCTCACTACATCCTCTCTAGTTCCGTGTTTTATTCAAGGCCAACAGCAGGAGAAGACAAGGACAAGGAGAGACAGAGGAGAGAGACTCTCCAAGATCAAATCTCTTTCCTGTGAAACACCTGTTTGAAACCAAGTCACAAAGCTAAGCCTGACTCATCAAGCCACAATCCACCTTGATCCTCATCACAACGAACTCAGCATACACACATCCAACCTGTACGGAGACTTAACAAGACACAACGGCACATTACAGAACACACCACACCACATCACACCACACCACATCACACCACACCACACCACACCACATCACACAACACCACACCACATCACACAACACCACACCACACCACACCACATCACACAACACCACACCACACCACACCACACCACACCACACCACATCACACAACACCACACCACATCACACAACACCACACCACACCACACCACACCACACCACACCACACCACATCACACAACACTACACCACACCACACCACACCACATCACACCACACCACAACACATCACACCACACCACACCACATCACACAACACCACACCACATCACACCACACCACACCACACCACAACACATCACACCACACCACATCACATCACACCACACCACACCACACCACAATACATCACACAATACACTACACTACACCACACCACACCACACCACAACACATCACACCACACCACACACCACACCACACCACAATCCACCACACCACACCACACCACAATACACCAGACCACACAACAACACATCGCATCACACCACACCACAATACACCACACCACACCACAACACACCACACCACAACACCACACCACAATACACCACACCACAACACACCACACCACAATACACCACACCACACCACACCACACCACACAATACACCACACCACAATACACCACACCACACCACACCACACACCACACCACACCACACCACAATACACCACACCACAACACACCACACCACAACACACCACACCACAATACACCACACACCACATCACAATACACCACACACCACATCACAATACACCACACACCACATCACAATACACCACAACACACCACACAATACACCACACCACACCACACCACACCACAACACACCACACCACAATACACCACACACCACATCACAATACACCACAACACACCACACAATACACCACACCACACCACACCACAACACACCACACACCACACCACAACACATCACACCACACCACACCAGCACGGAGCAGAGTAGCATAGAAAAGTACTGGTTCTGTGGACTTTCAGAGGCTCCTTAAACAGGACAACCAAATGTTTACCAGGATCTCTCTCTCTCTCTCTCTCTCTCTCTCTCTCTCTCTCTCTCTCTCTCTCTCTCTCTCTCACACACACACACACACACACGTCTGTCACAGCTACAGCATCTTGGTCTGTCTTACTGTTTTTCCGTGGTCTGTCCAGCTGTCCATCCCCCTTCTGTCCGTCTGACACCGAACAATTCCCTCTTTCTCTGTCTGTCTGTCTGTCTGTCTGTCTGTCTGTCTGTCTGTCTGTCTGTCTGTCCACCAGGCAGCCTTAAGAGCCACCGGGAGGCCCAGGTGCATGTTGGGTAGGTTATGATGTCATGGGACAGAAGGCAGAAAGACACACACACCCACACACACACACACACACACACACCCACACAGACCGGACACACACACACACTGCTGAGAGACAAGACAGAGCAGAGAGCTAAGAATCCCACATCACAGCACAGACAGAAGAGAGGAAGAGAGAGAGAAGGAAACAGACACAGCACAGACAGAAGAGAGGAAGAGAGAGAGAAGGAAACAGACACGGCACAGACAGAAGAGAGGAAGAGAGAGAGAAGGAAACAGACACAGCACAGACAGAAGAGAGGAAGAGAGAGAGAAGGAAACAGACACAGCACAGACAGAAGAGAGGAAGAGAGAGAGAAGGAAACAGACACGGCACAGACAGAAGAGCGGAAGAGAGAGAGAAGGAAACAGACACGGCACAGACAGAAGAGAGGAAGAGAGAGAGAAGGAAACAGACACAGCACAGACAGAAGAGAGGAAGAGAGAGAGAAGGAAACAGACACAGCACAGACAGAAGAGAGGAAGAGAGAGAGAAGGAAACAGACACAGCACAGACAGAAGAGAGGAAGAGAGAGAGAAGGAAACAGACACGGCACAGACAGAAGAGAGGAAGAGAGAGAGAAGGAAACAGACACGGCACAGACAGAAGAGAGGAAGAGAGAGAGAAGGAAACAGACACGGCACAGACAGAAGAGAGGAAGAGAGAGAGAAGGAAACAGACACGGCACAGACAGAAGAGAGGAAGAGAGAGAGAAGGAAGCAGACACGGCACAGACAGAAGAGAGGAAGAGAGAGAGAAGGAAACAGACACGGCACAGACAGAAGAGAGGAAGAGAGAGAGAAGGAAACAGACACGGCACAGACAGAAGAGAGGAAGAGAGAGAGAAGGAAACAGACACGGCACAGACAGAAGAGAGGAAGAGAGAGAGAAGGAAACAGACACGGCACAGACAGAAGAGAGGAAGAGAGAGAGAAGGAAACAGACACGGCACAGACAGAAGAGAGGAAGAGAGAGAGAAGGAAACAGACACAGCACAGACAGAAGAGAGGAAGAGAGAGAGAAGGAAACAGACACAGCACAGACAGAAGAGAGGAAGAGAGAGAGAAGGAAACAGACACGGCACAGACAGAAGAGAGGAAGAGAGAGAGAAGGAAACAGACACGGCACAGACAGAAGAGAGGAAGAGAGAGAGAAGGAAACAGACACGGCACAGACAGAAGAGAGGAAGAGAGAGAGAAGGAAACAGACACGGCACAGACAGAAGAGAGGAAGAGAGAGAGAAGGAAGCAGACACGGCACAGACAGAAGAGAGGAAGAGAGAGAGAAGGAAACAGACACGGCACAGACAGAAGAGAGGAAGAGAGAGAGAAGGAAACAGACACGGCACAGACAGAAGAGAGGAGGAGAGAGAGAAGGAAACAGACACGGCACAGACAGAAGAGAGGAAGAGAGAGAGAAGGAAACAGACACGGCACAGACAGAAGAGAGGAAGAGAGAGAGAAGGAAACAGACACAGCACAGACAGAAGAGAGGAAGAGAGAGAGAAGGAAACAGACACGGCACAGACAGAAGAGAGGAGGAGAGAGAGAAGGAAACAGACACGGCACAGACAGAAGAGAGGAAGAGAGAGAGAAGGAAACAGACACAGCACAGACAGAAGAGAGGAAGAGAGAGAGAAGGAAACAGACACAGCACAGACAGAAGAGAGGAAGAGAGAGAGAAGGAAACAGACACAGCACAGACAGAAGAGAGGAAGAGAGAGAGAAGGAAACAGACACAGCACAGACAGAAGAGAGGAGGAGAGAGAGAAGGAAACAGACACAGCACAGACAGAAGAGAGGAAGAGAGAGAGAAGGAAACAGACACGGCACAGACAGAAGAGAGGAAGAGAGAGAGAAGGAAACAGACACGGCACAGACAGAAGAGAGGAAGAGAGAGAGAAGGAAGCAGACACAGCACAGACAGAAGAGAGGAAGAGAGAGAGAAGGAAACAGACACGGCACAGACAGAAGAGAGGAAGAGAGAGAGAAGGAAACAGACACGGCACAGACAGAAGAGAGGAAGAGAGAGAGAAGGAAACAGACACGGCACAGACAGAAGAGAGGAAGAGAGAGAGAAGGAAACAGACACAGCACAGACAGAAGAGAGGAAGAGAGAGAGAAGGAAACAGACACGGCACAGACAGAAGAGAGGAAGAGAGAGAGAAGGAAACAGACACGGCACAGACAGAAGAGAGGAAGAGAGAGAGAAGGAAACAGACACGGCACAGACAGAAGAGAGGAGGAGAGAGAGAAGGAAACAGACACGGCACAGACAGAAGAGAGGAAGAGAGAGAGAAGGAAACAGACACGGCACAGACAGAAGAGAGGAAGAGAGAGAGAAGGAAGCAGACACGGCACAGACAGAAGAGAGGAAGAGAGAGAGAAGGAAACAGACACGGCACAGACAGAAGAGAGGAAGAGAGAGAGAAGGAAACAGACACGGCACAGACAGAAGAGAGGAGGAGAGAGAGAAGGAAACAGACACGGCACAGACAGAAGAGAGGAAGAGAGAGAGAAGGAAACAGACACGGCACAGACAGAAGAGAGGAAGAGAGAGAGAAGGAAACAGACACAGCACAGACAGAAGAGAGGAAGAGAGAGAGAAGGAAACAGACACGGCACAGACAGAAGAGAGGAAGAGAGAGAGAAGGAAACAGACACGGCACAGACAGAAGAGAGGAAGAGAGAGAGAAGGAAACAGACACAGCACAGACAGAAGAGAGGAAGAGAGAGAGAAGGAAACAGACACGGCACAGACAGAAGAGAGGAAGAGAGAGAGAAGGAAACAGACACGGCACAGACAGAAGAGAGGAAGAGAGAGAGAAGGAAGCAGACACAGCACAGACAGAAGAGAGGAAGAGAGAGAGAAGGAAACAGACACAGCACAGACAGAAGAGAGGAAGAGAGAGAGAAGGAAACAGACACAGCACAGACAGAAGAGAGGAAGAGAGAGAGAAGGAAGCAGACACGGCACAGACAGAAGAGAGAAAGAGAGAGAGAAGGAAACACACACGGCACAGACAGAAGAGAGGAAGAGAGAGAGAAGGAAACAGACACAGCACAGACAGAAGAGAGGAAGAGAGAGAGAAGGAAACAGACACAGCACAGACAGAAGAGAGGAGGAGAGAGAGAAGGAAACAGACACAGCACAGACAGAAGAGAGGAAGAGAGAGAGAAGGAAGCAGACACAGCACAGACAGAAGAGAGAAAGAGAGAGAGAAGGAAACACACACGGCACAGACAGAAGAGAGGAAGAGAGAGAGAAGGAAACAGACACAGCACAGACAGAAGAGAGGAAGAGAGAGAGAAGGAAACAGACACGGCACAGACAGAAGAGAGGAAGAGAGAGAGAAGGAAACAGACACGGCACAGACAGAAGAGAGGAAGAGAGAGAGAAGGAAACAGACACGGCACAGACAGAAGAGAGGAAGAGAGAGAGAAGGAAACAGACACGGCACAGACAGAAGAGAGGAAGAGAGAGAGAAGGAAACAGACACGGCACAGACAGAAGAGAGGAAGAGAGAGAGAAGGAAACAGACACGGCACAGACAGAAGAGAGGAAGAGAGAGAGAAGGAAACAGACACGGCACAGACAGAAGAGAGGAAGAGAGAGAGAAGGAAACAGACACGGCACAGACAGAAGAGAGGAAGAGAGAGAGAAGGAAACAGACACGGCACAGACAGAAGAGAGGAAGAGAGAGAGAAGGAAACAGACACGGCACAGACAGAAGAGAGGAAGAGAGAGAGAAGGAAACAGACACGGCACAGACAGAAGAGAGGAAGAGAGAGAGAAGGAAGCAGACACGGCACAGACAGAAGAGAGGAAGAGAGAGAGAAGGAAGCAGACACAGCACAGACAGAAGAGAGGAAGAGAGAGAGAAGGAAACAGACACGGCACAGACAGAAGAGAGGAAGAGAGAGAGAAGGAAACAGACACGGCACAGACAGAAGAGAGGAAGAGAGAGAGAAGGAAACAGACACGGCACAGACAGAAGAGAGGAAGAGAGAGAGAAGGAAACAGACACGGCACAGACAGAAGAGAGGAAGAGAGAGAGAAGGAAACAGACACAGCACAGACAGAAGAGAGGAAGAGAGAGAGAAGGAAGCAGACACGGCACAGACAGAAGAGAGGAAGAGAGAGAGAAGGAAGCAGACACAGCACAGACAGAAGAGAGGAAGAGAGAGAGAAGGAAGCAGACACAGCACAGACAGAAGAGAGGAAGAGAGAGAGAAGGAAACAGACACGGCACAGACAGAAGAGAGGAAGAGAGAGAGAAGGAAACAGACACGGCACAGACAGAAGAGAGGAAGAGAGAGAGAAGGAAACAGACACGGCACAGACAGAAGAGAGGAAGAGAGAGAGAAGGAAACAGACACGGCACAGACAGAAGAGAGGAAGAGAGAGAGAAGGAAACAGACACGGCACAGACAGAAGAGAGGAAGAGAGAGAGAAGGAAACAGACACGGCACAGACAGAAGAGAGGAAGAGAGAGAGAAGGAAACAGACACGGCACAGACAGAAGAGAGGAAGAGAGAGAGAAGGAAACAGACACGGCACAGACAGAAGAGAGGAAGAGAGAGAGAAGGAAACAGACACGGCACAGACAGAAGAGAGGAAGAGAGAGAGAAGGAAACAGACACGGCACAGACAGAAGAGAGGAAGAGAGAGAGAAGGAAACAGACACGGCACAGACAGAAGAGAGGAAGAGAGAGAGAAGGAAGCAGACACGGCACAGACAGAAGAGAGGAAGAGAGAGAGAAGGAAACAGACACGGCACAGACAGAAGAGAGGAGGAGAGAGAGAGAAGGAAACAGACACGGCACAGACAGAAGAGAGGAAGAGAGAGAGAAGGAAACAGACACGGCACAGACAGAAGAGAGGAAGAGAGAGAGAAGGAAGCAGACACGGCACAGACAGAAGAGAGGAAGAGAGAGAGAAGGAAACAGACACGGCACAGACAGAAGAGAGGAAGAGAGAGAGAAGGAAACAGACACGGCACAGACAGAAGAGAGGAAGAGAGAGAGAAGGAAACAGACACGGCACAGACAGAAGAGAGGAAGAGAGAGAGAAGGAAACAGACACAGCACAGACAGAAGAGAGGAAGAGAGAGAGAAGGAAACAGACACGGCACAGACAGAAGAGAGGAGGAGAGAGAGAAGGAAACAGACACGGCACAGACAGAAGAGAGGAAGAGAGAGAGAAGGAAACAGACACAGCACAGACAGAAGAGAGGAAGAGAGAGAGAAGGAAACAGACACAGCACAGACAGAAGAGAGGAAGAGAGAGAGAAGGAAACAGACACAGCACAGACAGAAGAGAGGAAGAGAGAGAGAAGGAAACAGACACAGCACAGACAGAAGAGAGGAGGAGAGAGAGAAGGAAACAGACACAGCACAGACAGAAGAGAGGAAGAGAGAGAGAAGGAAACAGACACGGCACAGACAGAAGAGAGGAAGAGAGAGAGAAGGAAACAGACACGGCACAGACAGAAGAGAGGAAGAGAGAGAGAAGGAAGCAGACACAGCACAGACAGAAGAGAGGAAGAGAGAGAGAAGGAAACAGACACGGCACAGACAGAAGAGAGGAAGAGAGAGAGAAGGAAACAGACACGGCACAGACAGAAGAGAGGAAGAGAGAGAGAAGGAAACAGACACAGCACAGACAGAAGAGAGGAGGAGAGAGAGAAGGAAACAGACACAGCACAGACAGAAGAGAGGAAGAGAGAGAGAAGGAAACAGACACAGCACAGACAGAAGAGAGGAAGAGAGAGAGAAGGAAACAGACACGGCACAGACAGAAGAGAGGAAGAGAGAGAGAAGGAAACAGACACGGCACAGACAGAAGAGAGGAAGAGAGAGAGAAGGAAACAGACACGGCACAGACAGAAGAGAGGAAGAGAGAGAGAAGGAAACAGACACGGCACAGACAGAAGAGAGGAAGAGAGAGAGAAGGAAACAGACACGGCACAGACAGAAGAGAGGAAGAGAGAGAGAAGGAAACAGACACGGCACAGACAGAAGAGAGGAAGAGAGAGAGAAGGAAACAGACACGGCACAGACAGAAGAGAGGAAGAGAGAGAGAAGGAAACAGACACGGCACAGACAGAAGAGAGGAAGAGAGAGAGAAGGAAACAGACACGGCACAGACAGAAGAGAGGAAGAGAGAGAGAAGGAAACAGACACGGCACAGACAGAAGAGAGGAAGAGAGAGAGAAGGAAACAGACACGGCACAGACAGAAGAGAGGAAGAGAGAGAGAAGGAAGCAGACACGGCACAGACAGAAGAGAGGAAGAGAGAGAGAAGGAAGCAGACACAGCACAGACAGAAGAGAGGAAGAGAGAGAGAAGGAAACAGACACGGCACAGACAGAAGAGAGGAAGAGAGAGAGAAGGAAACAGACACGGCACAGACAGAAGAGAGGAAGAGAGAGAGAAGGAAACAGACACGGCACAGACAGAAGAGAGGAAGAGAGAGAGAAGGAAACAGACACGGCACAGACAGAAGAGAGGAAGAGAGAGAGAAGGAAACAGACACAGCACAGACAGAAGAGAGGAAGAGAGAGAGAAGGAAGCAGACACGGCACAGACAGAAGAGAGGAAGAGAGAGAGAAGGAAGCAGACACAGCACAGACAGAAGAGAGGAAGAGAGAGAGAAGGAAGCAGACACAGCACAGACAGAAGAGAGGAAGAGAGAGAGAAGGAAACAGACACGGCACAGACAGAAGAGAGGAAGAGAGAGAGAAGGAAACAGACACGGCACAGACAGAAGAGAGGAAGAGAGAGAGAAGGAAACAGACACGGCACAGACAGAAGAGAGGAAGAGAGAGAGAAGGAAACAGACACGGCACAGACAGAAGAGAGGAAGAGAGAGAGAAGGAAACAGACACGGCACAGACAGAAGAGAGGAAGAGAGAGAGAAGGAAACAGACACGGCACAGACAGAAGAGAGGAAGAGAGAGAGAAGGAAACAGACACGGCACAGACAGAAGAGAGGAAGAGAGAGAGAAGGAAACAGACACGGCACAGACAGAAGAGAGGAAGAGAGAGAGAAGGAAACAGACACGGCACAGACAGAAGAGAGGAAGAGAGAGAGAAGGAAACAGACACGGCACAGACAGAAGAGAGGAAGAGAGAGAGAAGGAAACAGACACGGCACAGACAGAAGAGAGGAAGAGAGAGAGAAGGAAGCAGACACGGCACAGACAGAAGAGAGGAAGAGAGAGAGAAGGAAACAGACACGGCACAGACAGAAGAGAGGAGGAGAGAGAGAGAAGGAAACAGACACGGCACAGACAGAAGAGAGGAAGAGAGAGAGAAGGAAACAGACACGGCACAGACAGAAGAGAGGAAGAGAGAGAGAAGGAAGCAGACACGGCACAGACAGAAGAGAGGAAGAGAGAGAGAAGGAAACAGACACGGCACAGACAGAAGAGAGGAAGAGAGAGAGAAGGAAACAGACACGGCACAGACAGAAGAGAGGAAGAGAGAGAGAAGGAAACAGACACGGCACAGACAGAAGAGAGGAAGAGAGAGAGAAGGAAACAGACACAGCACAGACAGAAGAGAGGAAGAGAGAGAGAAGGAAACAGACACGGCACAGACAGAAGAGAGGAGGAGAGAGAGAAGGAAACAGACACGGCACAGACAGAAGAGAGGAAGAGAGAGAGAAGGAAACAGACACAGCACAGACAGAAGAGAGGAAGAGAGAGAGAAGGAAACAGACACAGCACAGACAGAAGAGAGGAAGAGAGAGAGAAGGAAACAGACACAGCACAGACAGAAGAGAGGAAGAGAGAGAGAAGGAAACAGACACGGCACAGACAGAAGAGAGGAGGAGAGAGAGAAGGAAACAGACACGGCACAGACAGAAGAGAGGAAGAGAGAGAGAAGGAAACAGACACGGCACAGACAGAAGAGAGGAAGAGAGAGAGAAGGAAACAGACACGGCACAGACAGAAGAGAGGAGGAGAGAGAGAAGGAAACAGACACAGCACAGACAGAAGAGAGGAAGAGAGAGAGAAGGAAACAGACACAGCACAGACAGAAGAGAGGAGGAGAGAGAGAAGGAAACAGACACAGCACAGACAGAAGAGAGGAAGAGAGAGAGAAGGAAACAGACACAGCACAGACAGAAGAGAGGAGGAGAGAGAGAAGGAAACAGACACAGCACAGACAGAAGAGAGGAAGAGAGAGAGAAGGAAACAGACACAGCACAGACAGAAGAGAGAAAGAGAGAGAGAAGGAAACAGACACAGCACAGACAGAAGAGAGGAGGAGAGAGAGAAGGAAACAGACACAGCACAGACAGAAGAGAGGAAGAGAGAGAGAAGGAAGCAGACACGGCACAGACAGAAGAGAGAAAGAGAGAGAGAAGGAAACACACACGGCACAGACAGAAGAGAGGAAGAGAGAGAGAAGGAAACAGACACAGCACAGACAGAAGAGAGGAAGAGAGAGAGAAGGAAACAGACACGGCACAGACAGAAGAGAGGAAGAGAGAGAGAAGGAAACAGACACAGCACAGACAGAAGAGAGGAAGAGAGAGAGAAGGAAACAGACACGGCACAGACAGAAGAGAGGAAGAGAGAGAGAAGGAAACAGACACGGCACAGACAGAAGAGAGGAAGAGAGAGAGAAGGAAACAGACACGGCACAGACAGAAGAGAGGAAGAGAGAGAGAAGGAAACAGACACGGCACAGACAGAAGAGAGGAAGAGAGAGAGAAGGAAACAGACACGGCACAGACAGAAGAGAGGAAGAGAGAGAGAAGGAAACAGACACGGCACAGACAGAAGAGAGGAAGAGAGAGAGAAGGAAACAGACACGGCACAGACAGAAGAGAGGAAGAGAGAGAGAAGGAAACAGACACGGCACAGACAGAAGAGAGGAAGAGAGAGAGAAGGAAACAGACACGGCACAGACAGAAGAGAGGAAGAGAGAGAGAAGGAAGCAGACACGGCACAGACAGAAGAGAGGAAGAGAGAGAGAAGGAAACAGACACGGCACAGACAGAAGAGAGGAAGAGAGAGAGAAGGAAACAGACACGGCACAGACAGAAGAGAGGAAGAGAGAGAGAAGGAAACAGACACGGCACAGACAGAAGAGAGGAAGAGAGAGAGAAGGAAACAGACACGGCACAGACAGAAGAGAGGAAGAGAGAGAGAAGGAAACAGACACGGCACAGACAGAAGAGAGGAAGAGAGAGAGAAGGAAACAGACACGGCACAGACAGAAGAGAGGAAGAGAGAGAGAAGGAAACAGACACGGCACAGACAGAAGAGAGGAAGAGAGAGAGAAGGAAACAGACACGGCACAGACAGAAGAGAGGAAGAGAGAGAGAAGGAAACAGACACGGCACAGACAGAAGAGAGGAAGAGAGAGAGAAGGAAACAGACACGGCACAGACAGAAGAGAGGAAGAGAGAGAGAAGGAAACAGACACGGCACAGACAGAAGAGAGGAAGAGAGAGAGAAGGAAGCAGACACGGCACAGACAGAAGAGAGGAAGAGAGAGAGAAGGAAGCAGACACGGCACAGACAGAAGAGAGGAAGAGAGAGAGAAGGAAGCAGACACGGCACAGACAGAAGAGAGGAAGAGAGAGAGAAGGAAACAGACACGGCACAGACAGAAGAGAGGAAGAGAGAGAGAAGGAAGCAGACACGGCACAGACAGAAGAGAGGAAGAGAGAGAGAAGGAAACAGACACGGCACAGACAGAAGAGAGGAAGAGAGAGAGAAGGAAACAGACACGGCACAGACAGAAGAGAGGAAGAGAGAGAGAAGGAAGCAGACACGGCACAGACAGAAGAGAGGAAGAGAGAGAGAAGGAAACAGACACGGCACAGACAGAAGAGAGGAAGAGAGAGAGAAGGAAACAGACACGGCACAGACAGAAGAGAGGAAGAGAGAGAGAAGGAAACAGACACAGCACAGACAGAAGAGAGGAAGAGAGAGAGAAGGAAACAGACACGGCACAGACAGAAGAGAGGAGGAGAGAGAGAAGGAAACAGACACGGCACAGACAGAAGAGAGGAAGAGAGAGAGAAGGAAACAGACACGGCACAGACAGAAGAGAGGAAGAGAGAGAGAAGGAAACAGACACGGCACAGACAGAAGAGAGGAGGAGAGAGAGAAGGAAACAGACACAGCACAGACAGAAGAGAGGAAGAGAGAGAGAAGGAAACAGACACAGCACAGACAGAAGAGAGGAGGAGAGAGAGAAGGAAACAGACACAGCACAGACAGAAGAGAGGAAGAGAGAGAGAAGGAAACAGACACGGCACAGACAGAAGAGAGGAAGAGAGAGAGAAGGAAACAGACACGGCACAGACAGAAGAGAGGAGGAGAGAGAGAAGGAAACAGACACAGCACAGACAGAAGAGAGGAAGAGAGAGAGAAGGAAACAGACACAGCACAGACAGAAGAGAGGAGGAGAGAGAGAAGGAAACAGACACAGCACAGACAGAAGAGAGGAAGAGAGAGAGAAGGAAACAGACACAGCACAGACAGAAGAGAGGAAGAGAGAGAGAAGGAAACAGACACAGCAGACAGAAGAGAGGAAGAGAGAGAGAAGGAAACAGACACGGCACAGACAGAAGAGAGGAAGAGAGAGAGAAGGAAGCAGACACGGCACAGACAGAAGAGAGGAAGAGAGAGAGAAGGAAACAGACACGGCACAGACAGAAGAGGGGAAGAGAGAGAGAAGGAAGCAGACACGGCACAGACAGAAGAGAGGAAGAGAGAGAGAAGGAAACAGACACAGCACAGACAGAAGAGAGGAAGAGAGAGAGAAGGAAACAGACACAGCACAGACAGAAGAGAGGAAGAGAGAGAGAAGGAAACAGACACGGCACAGACAGAAGAGAGGAAGAGAGAGAGAAGGAAACAGACACGGCACAGACAGAAGAGAGGAAGAGAGAGAGAAGGAAACAGACACAGCACAGACAGAAGAGAGGAAGAGAGAGAGAAGGAAGCAGACACAGCACAGACAGAAGAGAGGAAGAGAGAGAGAAGGAAGCAGAAACAGCACAGACAGAAGAGAGGAAGAGAGAGAGAAGGAAGCAGAAACAGCACAGACAGAAGAGAGGAAGAGAGAGAGAAGGAAACAGACACAGCACAGACAGAAGCTCTTAGTCAGCGGTTGGCAGGGTGACAATCCACCAATGCCTTGTGGGAAATTTGCAGACAGAGGGCGAGAGGGAGAGACAGACAGACAGAAAGAAAGAGAGAGAGCAAATATAAAGCAAATATTGAATTGAATTGAATTGAGAGACAGACAGGGACAGAGAGAGAGACGGGGACAGAGAGAGAGACGGGGACAGAGAGAGAGACGGGGACAGAGAGAGAGGGAGAGACAGAGACAGAGAGAGAGACAGGGACAGAGAGAGAGACGGGGACAGAGAGGGAGAGAGGGAGAGACAGAGACAGAGAGACAGACAGGGACAGAGAGAGAGACGGGAACAGAGAGAGATAGACGGGGACAGAGAGGGAGAGACAGACAGACAGAAAGAGAGAGAGAGATTAGTCCTAGCTGTGGGACTGGCTACCAGTGTGGCTCAGCTGACACTGTGTGTGTGTGTCACATTCCTGGCTCAGGGCCACACAAGCCTTCCCTGCAGTCCACACAAAGCCCACACAACAGCAGGGGGCTGACAAGATGAGAAAGGAAGGAAGAAAAGGAACGAGAGAGTTACAGAAGGACTTCCTGATGGACAAACGCCGTTATAAACCAGGATATCAAACACATCTGGTCTCCCCCGGCCCCTCTGTCTCTGTGTATCTATCCCCCAACCCCCCCCACCCAGCCCCTCTGTCTCTGTGTATCTATCCCCCAACCCCCCCCCACCCGGCCCCTCTGTCTCTGTGTATATATCCCCCCCCAGCCTCTCTGTCTCTGTGTATCTATCCCCCCCCCAGCCTCCCTGTCTCTGTGTATCTATCCCCCAACCCCCCCCCCCACCCGGCCTCTCTGTCTCTGTGTATCTATCCCCCCCCAGCCCCTCTGTCTCTGTGTATCTATCCCCCAATCCCCCCCCCACCCGGCCTCTCTGTCTCTGTGTATCTATCCCCCCCAGCCCCTCTGTCTCTGTGTATCTATCCCCCCTCTGACCTCTCTGTCTCTGTGTATCTATCCCCCCCAGCCTCTCTGTCTCTGTGTATCTATCCCCCCAGCCTCTCTGTCTCTGTGTATCTATCCCCCCTCTGACCTCTCTGTCTCTGTGTATCTATCCCCCCTCTGACCTCTCTGTCTCTGTGTATCTATCCCCAAGCCTCTCTGTCTCTGTGTATCTATCCCCCCTCTGACCTCTCTGTCTCTGTGTATCTATCCCCCCCAGCCTCTCTGTCTCTGTGTATCTATCCCCCCCAGCCTCTCTGTCTCTGTGTATCTATCCCCCCTCTGACCTCTCTGTCCCCCAACCCACCCCCACCCGGCCTCTCTGTCTCTGTGTATCTATCCCCCAAACCCCCCACCCAGCCCCTCTGTCTCTGTGTATCTATCCCCCAACCCCCCCCACCCGGCCCCTCTGTCTCTGTGTATCTATCCCCCAACCCCCCCCCCAGCCTCTCTGTCTCTGTGTATCTATCCCCCCAGCCTCTCTGTCTCTGTGTATCTATCCCCCCCAGCCTCTCTGTCTCTGTGTATCTATCCCCCCCGGCCTCTCTGTCTCTGTGTATCTATCCCCCCTCTGACCTCTCTGTCCCCCAACCCACCCCCACCCGGCCCCTCTGTCTCTGTGTATCTATCCCCAACCCCCCCCCACCCGGCCCCTCTGTCTCTGTGTATCTATCCCCCAACCCCCCCCCACCCAGCCCCTCTGTCTCTGTGTATCTATCCCCCAACCCCCCCCACCCAGCCCCTCTGTCTCTGTGTATCTATCCCCCCCAGCCCTCTGTCTCTGTGTATCTATCCCCCCTCTGACCTCTCTGTCCTCTGTGTATCTATCCCCCCCCAGCCCCTCTGTCTCTGTGTATCTATCCCCCCTCTGACCTCTCTGTCTCTGTTGTATCTATCCCCCCCAGCCTCTCTGTCTCTGTGTATCTATCCCCCCTCTGACCTCTCTGTCTCTGTGTATCTATCCCCCCCAGCCTCTCTGTCTCTGTGTATCTATCCCCCCAGCCTCTCTGTCTCTGTGTATCTACCCCCCAGCCTCT
>NC_079230.1:1608000-1611915 GCF_029633865.1 Lampris incognitus | reverse complement strand
TGTATCTATCCCCCCCAGCCCCTCTGTCTCTGTGTATCTATCCCCCCTCTGACCTCTCTGTCTCTGTGTATCTATCCCCCCCCAGCCTCTCTGTCTCTGTGTATCTATCCCCCCAGCCTCTCTGTCTCTGTGTATCTATCCCCCCCAGCCTCTCTGTCTCTGTGTATCTATCCCCCCAGCCTCTCTGTCTCTGTGTATCTATCCCCCCTCTGACCTCTCTGTCTCTGTGTATCTATCCCCCCTCTGACCTCTCTGTCTCTGTGTATCTATCCCCCCCAGCCTCTCTGTCTCTGTGTATCTATCCCCCCCAGCCTCTCTGTCTCTGTGTATCTACCCCCCAGCCTCTCTGTCTCTGTGTATCTATCCCCCCTCTGACCCCTCTGTCTCTGTGTATCTATCCCCCCCTGACCTCTCTGTCTCTGTGTATCTATCCCCCCCAGCCCCTCTGTCTCTGTGTATCTATCCCCCCTCTGACCTCTCTGTCTCTGTGTATCTATCCCCCCCCAGCCTCTCTGTCTCTGTGTATCTATCCCCCCAGCCTCTCTGTCTCTGTGTATCTATCCCCCCCAGCCTCTCTGTCTCTGTGTATCTATCCCCCCAGCCTCTCTGTCTCTGTGTATCTATCCCCCCTCTGACCTCTCTGTCTCTGTGTATCTATCCCCCCTCTGACCTCTCTGTCTCTGTGTATCTATCCCCAAGCCTCTCTGTCTCTGTGTATCTATCCCCCCCAGCCTCTCTGTCTCTGTGTATCTACCCCCCAGCCTCTCTGTCTCTGTGTATCTATCCCCCCTCTGACCTCTCTGTCTCCGTGTATCTATCCCCCCCAGCCTCTCTGTCTCTGTGTATCTATCCCCCCCAGCCTCTCTGTCTCTGTGTATCTATCCCCCCCAGCCTCTCTGTCTCTGTGTATCTATCCCCCCTCTGACCTCTCTGTCCCCCAACCCACCCCCACCCGGCCTCTCTGTCTCTGTGTATCTATCCCCCAAACCCCCCACCCAGCCCCTCTGTCTCTGTGTATCTATCCCCCAACCCCCCCCACCCAGCCCCTCTGTCTCTGTGTATCTATCCCCCAACCCCCCCCACCCGGCCCCTCTGTCTCTGTGTATCTATCCCCCAACCCCCCCCCAGCCTCTCTGTCTCTGTGTATCTATCCCCCCCAGCCTCTCTGTCTCTGTGTATCTATCCCCCCCAGCCTCTCTGTCTCTGTGTATCTATCCCCCCCAGCCTCTCTGTCTCTGTGTATCTATCCCCCCCGGCCTCTCTGTCTCTGTGTATCTATCCCCCCTCTGACCTCTCTGTCCCCCAACCCACCCCCACCCGGCCCCTCTGTCTCTGTGTATCTATCCCCCAACCCCCCCCCCACCCGGCCCCTCTGTCTCTGTGTATCTATCCCCCAACCCCCCCCACCCAGCCCCTCTGTCTCTGTGTATCTATCCCCCAACCCCCCCCACCCAGCCCCTCTGTCTCTGTGTATCTATCCCCCCCCAGCCCCTCTGTCTCTGTGTATCTATCCCCCCTCTGACCTCTCTGTCTCTGTGTATCTATCCCCCCCCAGCCCCTCTGTCTCTGTGTATCTATCCCCCCTCTGACCTCTCTGTCTCTGTGTATCTATCCCCCCCAGCCTCTCTGTCTCTGTGTATCTATCCCCCCTCTGACCTCTCTGTCTCTGTGTATCTATCCCCCCCCAGCCTCTCTGTCTCTGTGTATCTATCCCCCCAGCCTCTCTGTCTCTGTGTATCTACCCCCCAGCCTCTCTGTCTCTGTGTATCTACCCCCCCCCTGACCTCTCTGTCTCTGTGTATCTATCCCCCCCCAGCCTCTCTGTCTCTGTGTATCTATCCCCCCTCTGACCTCTCTGTCTCTGTGTATCTATCCCCCCCCAGCCTCTCTGTCTCTGTGTATCTATCCCCCCAGCCTCTCTGTCTCTGTGTATCTATCCCCCCAGCCTCTCTGTCTCTGTGTATCTACCCCCCAGCCTCTCTGTCTCTGTGTATCTATCCCCCCCCAGCATCTCTGTCTCTGTGTATCTATCCCCCCTCTGACCTCTCTGTCTCTGTGTATCTATCCCCCCTCTGACCTCTCTGTCTCTGTGTATCTACCCCCTCTGACCTCTCTGTCTCTGTGTATCTACCCCCCCAGCCTCTTTGTCTCTGTGTATCTACCCCCCCAGCCTCTCTGTCTCTGTGTATCTATCCCCCCTCTGACCTCTCTGTCTCTGTGTATCTATCCCCCCCCCAGCATCTCTGTCTCTGTGTATCTACCCCCTCTGACCTCTCTGTCTCTGTGTATCTACCCCCCCAGCCTCTTTGTCTCTGTGTATCTAACCCCCCAGCCCCTCTGTCTCTGTGTATCTATCCCCCCCAGCCTCTCTGTCTCTGTGTATCTATCCCCCCCAGCCTCTCTGTCTCTGTGTATCTACCCCCCCTCTGACCTCTCTGTCTCTGTGTATCTACCCCCCCAGCCTCTCTGTCTCTGTGTATCTACCCCCCCAGCCTCTCTGTCTCTGTGTATCTATCCCCCAGCCTCTCTGTCTCTGTGTATCTATCCCCCCAGCCTCTCTGTCTCTGTGTATCTATCCCCCCAGCCTCTCTGTCTCTGTGTATCTATCCCCCCAGCCTCTCTGTCTCTGTGTATCTACCCCCCAGCCTCTCTGTCTCTGTGTATCTATCCCCCCAGCCTCTCTGTCTCTGTGTATCCCCCCCCCAGCCTCTCTGTCTCTGTGTATCTATCCCCCCGACCTCTCTGTCTCTGTGTATCTATCCCCCCCTGACCTCTCTGTCCCTGTGTATCTACCCCCCCAGCCTCTCTGTCCCTGTGTATCTATCCCCCCCTGACCTCTCTGTCCCTGTGTATCTATCCCCCCCTGACCTCTCTGTCTCTGTGTATCTATCCCCCCCTGACCTCTCTGTCCCTGTGTATCTATCCCCCCAGCCTCTCTGTCCCTGTGTATCTATCCCCCCCTGTCCTCTCTGTCTCTGTGTATCTATCCCCCCCTGACCTCTCTGTCTCTGTGTATCTATCCCCCCCTGACCTCTCTGTCTCTGTGTATCTATCCCCCCCTGACCTCTCTGTCCCTGTGTATCTATCCCCCCCTGACCTCTCTGTCTCTGTGTATCTATCCCCCCCTGACCTCTCTGTCCCTGTGTATCTATCCCCCCCTGACCTCTCTGTCTGTGTATCTATCCCCCCCTGACCTCTCTGTCCCTGTGTATCTATCCCCCCAGCCTCTCTGTCCCTGTGTATCTATCCCCCCCTGTCCTCTCTGTCTCTGTGTATCTATCCCCCCCTGACCTCTCTGTCTCTGTGTATCTATCCCCCCCTGACCTCTCTGTCCCTGTGTATCTATCCCCCCCTGACCTCTCTGTCTCTGTGTATCTATCCCCCCCTGACCTCTCTGTCTCTGTGTATCTATCCCCCCCAGCCTCTCTGTCTCTGTGTATCTATCCCCCCTCTGACCTCTCTGTCCCTGTGTATCTATCCCCCCCTGACCTCTCTGTCTCTGTGTATCTATCCCCCCCCAGCCTCTCTGTCTCTGTGTATCTATCCCCCCTCTGACCTCTCTGTCTCTGTGTATCTATCCCCCCCCCAGCCTCTCTGTCTCTTTGTATCTATCCCCCCCTGACCTCTCTGTCCCTGTGTATCTACCCCCCCTGACCTCTCTGTCCCTGTGTATCTACCCCCCCTCTGACCTCTCTGTCTCTGTGTATCTATCCCCCCCCAGCCTCTCTGTCTCTGTGTATCTATCCCCCCCCCAGCCTCTCTGTCTCTGTGTATCTATCCCCCCTCTGACCTCTCTGTCTCTGTGTATCTATCCCCCCTCTGACCTCTCTGTCTCTGTGTATCTATCCCCCCCTGACCTCTCTGTCTCTGTGTATCTATCCCCCCCTGACCTCTCTGTCCCTGTGTATCTATCCC
>NC_079230.1:1565500-1605500 GCF_029633865.1 Lampris incognitus | reverse complement strand
CATGTTTGTGTGGGTCATCCATGTTTTACTATCTTAACATGTTTGTGTAGGTCGTCCATGTTTTACTATCTTAACATGTTTGTATGTGTCATCCATGTTTTACTATCTTACCATGTTTGTATGGGTCATCCATGTTTTACTATCTTGACATGTTTGTGTGGGTCGTCCATGTTTTACTATCTTAACATGTTTGTATGGGTCATCCATGTTTTACTATCTTAACATGTTTGTGTAGGTCGTCCATGTTTTACTATCTTAACATGTTTGTATGTGTCATCCATGTTTTACTATCTTAACATGTTTGTATGGGTCATCCATGTTTTACTATCTTGACATGTTTGTGTGGGTCGTCCATGTTTTACTATCTTAACATGTTTGTATGTGTCATCCATGTTTTACTATCTTAACATGTTTGTATGTGTCGTCCATGTTTTACTATCTTAACATGTTTGTATGTGTCGTCCATGTTTTACTATCTTAACATGTTTGTGTAGGTCGTCCATGTTTTACTATCTTAACATGTTTGTATGTGTCATCCATGTTTTACTATCTTAACATGTTTGTATGGGTCATCCATGTTTTACTATCTTGACATGTTTGTGTGGGTCGTCCATGTTTTACTATTTTAACATGTTTGTATGGGTCGTCCATGTTTTACTATCTTAACATGTTTGTGTGGGTCGTCCATGTTTTACTATCTTAACATGTTTGTATGGGTCATCCATGTTTTACTATCTTGACATGTCTGTATGTGTCGTCCATGTTTTACTATCTTAACATGTTTGTGTGGGTCATCCATGTTTTACTATCTTAACATGTTTGTGTAGGTCGTCCATGTTTTACTATCTTAACATGTTTGTATGTGTCATCCATGTTTTACTATCTTAACATGCTTGTATGGGTCATCCATGTTTTGCTATCTTGACATGTTTGTGTGGGTCGTCCATGTTTTACTATCTTAACATGTTTGTATGGGTCATCCATGTTTTACTATCTTAACATGTTTGTGTAGGTCGTCCATGTTTTACTATCTTAACATGTTTGTATGTGTCATCCATGTTTTACTATCTTAACATGTTTGTATGGGTCATCCATGTTTTACTATCTTGACATGTTTGTGTGGGTCGTCCATGTTTTACTATCTTAACATGTTTGTATGGGTCGTCCATGTTTTACTATCTTAACATGTTTGTATGTGTCGTCCATGTTTTACTATCTTAACATGTTTGTGTCGTCCATGTTTTACTATCTTAACATGTTTGTGTGGGTCGTCCATGTTTTACTATCTTAACATGTTTGTATGGGTCATCCATGTTTTACTATCTTGACATGTCTGTATGTGTCGTCCATGTTTTACTATCTTAACATGTTTGTGTGGGTCATCCATGTTTTACTATCGTAACATGTTTGTATGTGTCGTCCATGTTTTAGTATCGTAACATGTTTGTATGTGTCGTCCATGTTTTACTATCTTAACATGTTTGTATGCGTCATCCATGTTTTACTATCTTAACGTTTGTATGTGTCATCCATGTTTTACTATCTTAACATGTTTGTATGTGTCATCCATGTTTTACTATCGTAACATGTTTGTATGGGTCATCCATGTTTTACTATCTTAACATGTTTGTATGGGTCGTCCATGTTTTACTATCTTAACATGTTTGTGTGGGTCGTGCATGTTTTACCATCTTGACATGTTTGCATGGGTCGTCCATGTTTTACCATCTTAACATGTTTGTGTGGGTGTAGGAAAATCAACACCATCAACCCCCTCTGAACTGCCTACGTCATAGGGAGGTATCAAAGGTGGTGACACCCGTATGACGTCGGCGACACACGTGGTGCCCAGCATGTTTGACCAATAAAATATGAGGAGAGTACAAAGACGACATGCTGGCCAACTAAATTGTCTGGGTAGACACTTCCATCACTGTACTCTATGTCTGCACCCCTGCTGCTGCTGTTGTTGATGCCTTAGCCCCTTCCTCTACAGTCTGTTGACACACGACTGTGTTGTCAAGTATCATGACAGCGTACTGAAGGTTGGATGATGTGGGGAGAGTGAATCAGGAAGTGTGGTGGATTAGCAAGGAGGAAGTGAGGGCAGCTATGAAGAGGATGAAGAGTGGAAAGGCAGTTGGTCCTGATGACATACCTGTGGAGGCATGGAGGTGTTTAGGAGAGATGGCAGTGGGGTTTTTAACTAGATTGTTTAACACAATCTTGGAAAGTGAGAGGATGCCTGAGGAGTAGAGAAGAAGCATACTGGTGCCGATTTTCAAGAACAAGGGCGATGTGCAGAACTGTAGCAGCTACAGAGGTATAAAGTTGATCAGCCACAGCATGAAGATATGGGAAAGAGTAGTAGAAGCTAGGTTAAGAGGAGAGGTGATGATCAGCAAGCAGCAGTATGGTTTCATGCAATGAAAGAGCACCACAGATATGATGTTTGCTTTGGTGATGGTGATGGAGAGGTTGACGGACGAGATCAGGCAGGAGTCTCCGTTGACTATGATTTTGCAGATGACATTGTGATCTGCAGTGAGAGTAGGGTGCAGGTTGAGGAGAGCCTGGAGAGGTGGAGGTATGCACTGGAGAGAAGAGGAATGAAAGTCAGTAGGAGCAAGATGGAATACCTATGCATGAATGAGAGGGAGGACAGTGGAATGGTGAGGATGCAAAGAGTAGAGGTGACGAAGGCATATGAGTTAAAATACTTGGGGTCAACTGTCCAAAGTAATGGGCAGTGCAGAAGAGAGGTGAAGAAGAGAGTGCAGGCAGGGTGGAGTGGGTGGAGAAGTGTCAGGAGTGATTTGTGACAGAAGGATACCAGCAAGAGTTAAAGGGAAGGTTTACAAGATGGTTGTGAGACCAGCTATGTTATATGGTTTGGAGACAGTGGCACTGATGAAAAGACAGGAGGCAGAATGGAGGTGGCAGAGTTGAAGATTTTCATTGGGAGAGATGAAGATGATAAGATTTTCATTGGTAGTGACGAAGAAGGACAGGATTAGGAATGAGTATATTAGAGGGACAGCTCAAGTTGGACGGTTTGGAGACAAAGCAAGAGAGACAAGATTGAGATGGTGTGGACATGTGTGGAGGAGAGATGCTGGGTATATTGGGAGAAGGATGCTGAATATGGAGCTGCCAGGGAAGAGGAGAAGAGGAAGGCCAAAGAGGAGGTTTATGGATGTGGTGAGGGAGGACATGCTGGTGGCTGGTGTGACAGAGGAAGATGCAGAGGACAGGAAGACATGGAAACGGATGATCCGCTGTGGTGACCCCTAACGGGAGCAGCCGAAAGTAATAGTGGTAGTAGTAGTAGTAGTAGTAGCAGTAGAAGCAGTAGTAGCAGTAGCAGTAGAAGCAGTAGTAGTAGCAGTGTTGAGGGTAACATGCTAAGTCAGTTTACTTTTTTGTTGTAATGAGTAACCTAACATGGTAGTTTTGCAATTCAAGTAATCACGTACTTAGTTACTATTTCAAATAAGCAATCTGTTACGTTACTGTTTAAATATTACCATATTTATATACCGTATTTATGTGTATCGACCGGTGAGAGGTAATGTAGTAACTGATTTGTTATTTCAGCTAAAAGCCAGCAGACTGCCGTGTCCATATAGGGGAAGTAGGCACTTTGGCAAGGGTGGCAAAATGTGGACCAACTATTCCTGAGTAAAATCGTAGTGTAACCGACAGCAGTAACTGCAGGCTCGCTAAGCTACGCGTTCTGTAAGCACAATGAATTGCTGAGGAACGTGTCAATCATGCTGCACTGCAGCCACCTCCCTCCCTGCCTCCCACCTCCTGCTCTCATGAGCCAATGGTAGCCTGGCCTGCTGACACCAACTTCAACTGTGTTGGAGAAATAAAATATGTAAAGTGAGGAATGGGCTAAGGCAACACTGCAGCATGTCGAAACAATCGAATTACCTGACTGCGCACTTAAAAAGAGCAGGCTATTGAAGGAGCAAGCACTGCAAACACAGAGGGAGTCGTTGTTACGACATATCGATCCAGGGAGCCTAAGCAAGGATGACACACCTTCACCCCGTTTCAGTTGCTTTCAGTTTCTCAAAGCTATTAAAAAACTAGTTGCGCAGTACAATGACGCAAGACAGACTTGATGGACGGGCAGAACATGAACTGGCACGCACAACTGAAACACAGGATGCAGTCTAGACCCCTGCTGCGGTGAAGGCCCACCATGTACACTTCTGCAAGGGAAGCTTTTGGTGGTCTCTAGTCGTTGTGTAAGTTGCTGATGGTATGTACTTGTGCACTTCTCATGTGTGTGTGCTTGACACACACGAGAAGGTTGTGTATGTGACACATTTGCGCTGGCATTGTTTAGTTTGAGCAGCTGAAACTGGACTATTTGAAAACAACTACACGTGCTGTCATGACACTCCTGTAAGGAATTTGGAACCAGGTTACAAAGGGGCAACTTCCTCTAGGTTAGTCAAAACAGGAAGTGTTGAATATTTTTGTCGCTGCTTGAATAATATTTCATGAAAATAAAGACAGGGTTAGGGTGGGACCAAAATGGTCGCACAACCTTTTCTGTTTGGAAAAGGGAAGTTCATATTACAGTTTGTTTCATTCATGCAAGACTCCATGTAAGAGGCTGCACACCGGCAGACTGAGAGAACTCTGGTTTTTCTGTCTGTGTGCGTGTCCATGTGTGTCTGGCACTGCACATCCACAGACTGAGAGAACTCTGGTTTTTCTGTCTGTGTGCGTGTCCATGTGTGTGTCTGGCACTGCACATCCACAGACTGAGAGAACTCTGGTTTTTCTGTCTGTGTGCGTGTCCATGTGTGTGTCTGGCGCTGCACATCCACAGACTGAGAGAACTCTGGTTTTTCTGTCTGTGTGCGTGTCCATGTGTGTGTCTGGCGCTGCACATCCACAGACTGAGAGAACTCTGGTTTTTCTGTCTGTGTGCGTGTCCATGTGTGTGTCTGGCGCTGCACATCCACAGACTGAGAGAACTCTGGTTTTTCTGTCTGTGTGCGTGTCCATGTGTGTCTGGCACTGCACATCCACAGACTGAGAGAACTCTGGTTTTTCTGTCTGTGTGCGTGTCCATGTGTGTGTCTGGCGCTGCACATCCACAGACTGAGAGAACTCTGGTTTTTCTGTCTGTGTGCGTGTCCATGTGTGTCTGGCACTGCACATCCACAGACTGAGAGAACTCTGGTTTTTCTGTCTGTGTGCGTGTCCATGTGTGTGTCTGGCACTGCACATCCACAGACTGAGAGAACTCTGGTTTTTCTGTCTGTGTGCGTGTCCATGTGTGTGTCTGGCGCTGCACATCCACAGACTGAGAGAACTCTGGTTTTTCTGTCTGTGTGCGTGTCCATGTGTGTGTCTGGCGCTGCACATCCACAGACTGAGAGAACTCTGGTTTTTCTGTCTGTGTGCGTGTCCATGTGTGTGTCTGGGGCTGCACATCCACAGACTGAGAGAACTCTGGTTTTTCTGTCTGTGTGCGTGTCCATGTGTGTGTCTGGCGCTGCACATCCACAGACTGAGAGAACTCTGGTTTTTCTGTCTGTGTGCGTGTCCATGTGTGTGTCTGGGGCTGCACATCCACAGACTGAGAGAACTCTGGTTTTTCTGTCTGTGTGCGTGTCCATGTGTGTCTGGGGCTGCACATCCACAGACTGAGAGAACTCTGGTTTTTCTGTCTGTGTGCGTGTCCATGTGTGTGTCTGGGGCTGCACATCCACAGACTGAGAGAACTCTGGTTTTTCTGTCTGTGTGCGTGTCCATGTGTGTGTCTGGGGCTGCACATCCACAGACTGAGAGAACTCTGTTTTTTCTGTCTGTGTGCGTGTCCATGTGTGTGTCTGGGGCTGCACATCCACAGACTGAGAGAACTCTGGTTTTTCTGTCTGTGTGCGTGTCCATGTGTGTGTCTGGGGCTGCACATCCACAGACTGAGAGAACTCTGGTTTTTCTGTCTGTGTGCGTGTCCATGTGTGTGTCTGGGGCTGCACATCCACAGACTGAGAGAACTCTGGTTTTTCTGTCTGTGTGCGTGTCCATGTGTGTGTCTGGCGCTGCACATCCACAGACTGAGAGAACTCTGGTTTTTCTGTCTGTGTGCGTGTCCATGTGTGTGTCTGGGGCTGCACATCCACAGACTGAGAGAACTCTGGTTTTTCTGTCTGTGTGCGTGTCCATGTGTGTGTCTGGGGCTGCACATCCACAGACTGAGAGAACTCTGTTTTTTCTGTCTGTGTGCGTGTCCATGTGTGTGTCTGGCGCTGCACATCCACAGACTGAGAGAACTCTGGTTTTTCTGTCTGTGTGCGTGTCCATGTGTGTGTCTGGGGCTGCACATCCACAGACTGAGAGAACTCTGGTTTTTCTGTCTGTGTGCGTGTCCATGTGTGTGTCTGGCGCTGCACATCCACAGACTGAGAGAACTCTGTTTTTTCTGTCTGTGTGCGTGTCCATGTGTGTGTCTGGGGCTGCACATCCACAGACTGAGAGAACTCTGTTTTTTCTGTCTGTGTGCGTGTCCATGTGTGTGTCTGGGGCTGCACATCCACAGACTGAGAGAACTCTGGTTTTTCTGTCTGTGTGCGTGTCCATGTGTGTGTCTGGGGCTGCACATCCACAGACTGAGAGAACTCTGGTTTTTCTGTCTGTGTGCGTGTCCATGTGTGTGTCTGGCGCTGCACATCCACAGACTGAGAGAACTCTGGTTTTTCTGTCTGTGTGCGTGTCCATGTGTGTGTCTGGGGCTGCACATCCACAGACTGAGAGAACTCTGGTTTTTCTGTCTGTGTGCGTGTCCATGTGTGTGTCTGGGGCTGCACATCCACAGACTGAGAGAACTCTGGTTTTTCTGTCTGTGTGCGTGTCCATGTGTGTGTCTGGGGCTGCACATCCACAGACTGAGAGAACTCTGGTTTTTCTGTCTGTGTGCGTGTCTGGAGCTGCTAATCTCACACACCACTGGCCTGTCAGCCTAGTTATTTTTGTGCAGTTTTGATGGTATGATCAAGGACCTCTCATGGCTGCGGTGATTCAAAACCTTGAAAGACCTGTTTTATACTGCAGCTGAGCGCTAACCCCTCCGCCGGTCCGAGCACCGGAGAAGGGAGGTGCGCAGGCAATGCCTCCATATTTTCCCCTCTACCGGTAGGCAAAAAACAGGGTGGTTTGGCGCCACGTGCGAGGAGAGGAAAGGAGACGATACGCCTGGCAGATACCTGCACTCTACTGAGTGTACTGTTCTAGTTCTGGTTTTACTGCGAATGTGCCGATACTAAAAGGTGATGGTGAACAATGCAGACCACTGATTGGTCCCAGAGCAATAGACCAGCGGTTTAGGACCAGGAACTGGTGAAACCTGTACTGTACTTGATCATTTATCCATGTAAACAACGACTTTCTTAGTGAACCTCTTAGTCAAACTAACACTGTTCATCTGAAGCAGCCATTTCGGGTTGGCCTTGTTGATTTTATTTTAGTTCTTTAAATAAAACACTCATGGGTGTCTGGGTAGCATAGCGGTCTATTCCGTTGCCTAACAACACGGGGATTGCTGGTTCGAATCCCCGTGTTACCTCTGGCTTGGTCAGGCGTCCCTACAAACACAATTGGTTGTGTCTGCAGGTGGGAAGCCGGATGTGGGTATGTGACCTGGTCGCTGCACTAGCGCCTCCTCTGGTCAGTCGGGGCGCCTGTTAAGGGGGGAAGGGGAACTGGGGTGCACACTACGTCCCCCTGGTGAAACTCCTCACTGTCAGGTGAAAAGAGCAGCTGGTGACTCCATATGTATCAGAAGAGGCATGTGGTAGTCTGCAGCCCTCCCCGGATTGGCAGAGGGGGTGGAGCAGCGACCGGGACAGCTCGGAAGAGTGGGGTAATTGGCCGGGTACAATTGGGGAGAAAAAGGGAGGGAAACCCCGCCAACAAACAAACAAACAAACAAACAAACAAGTAAATAAAACACTCGTGTGGGGTGTTGGTAGAGAATGGAGGAAAAACTAGTCATCACACCCACAAACGACCTGCGGGGCTTCACCACGAGGGGGCACTATCTGCAGTGGAAAATGAAATCCAGAAAAGTAAACTGAGTAGAGTCAAGTTGAGCCAGGACCATGCAGCAGAAAAGGGGCAATAGACCTGGCCTTCCTGTTGGAACTTGTCTCAGATAGAGACCTTGTCACACTGATCAACTGAAGACTGAGGAAAGCATCAAGGATTTGATATTCTACGTGTCAGTGTTTCAACAATGTGACACAAGGAGGCCGTCTCTCGTCTGTAAGACATGCCTGCACGAGACGGAGGACAGCAAATTGGTGAGGATGCAAGGAGTAGAGGTGACAAAGGTGGATGAGTTTAAATACTTGGGTTCAACTGTTCAAAGCAACAGGGAGTGTGGGAGAGAGGTGAAGAAGAGAGTGCAGGGCAGGAGCAGCCAAACGAGCCAAACGTAGTAGTAGTAGTAGATAGTGAAATTGGCAGAGGACACCACAGTAATTGGACTGATAATGACAATATGAAGATGGAGGAAGGAGGTGAGGGACCTATCCATATGGTGTCCAGATAACAGCCTGTCCGTTCATGTGGACATACAAAGGAGGAAACTGTGGACTGTAGGAAGTCCAACACACTTCAGACACCAGTTGACATTAATTATGTCCCTGCTGGAACTGTGAACAACTTCAGTTTGTGAGGCATTCAGGTCTCAGACTCCCTCTCCTGGTCTGTAAACACCAGCTGTGTCATTAAGAAGGCACAACAGAGACGATAATTTCTGAGATATCTTAAAGAACTCAGAATGGCCACAAAAACCCTGGTCAGGTTCCACCAGACCACCACAGAGAGCATCCTTACTGGACGCATGCTGGTGTGGTCTGGCAACCTGACTAAACAAGACCACTAGCAACTGAGAAGGACGGGACATACAGCTTCAAACACCACAGGAGCAGCTCTGCTATAGCTTCAGGACATGAACACCATCCATTGCAGAAGGAAGGCCTTGAGTATCATGGAGGACACCATCCACCCAGCAAGTGAACTGTTCTCCTCCTTCCCTCAGGGCAACACTTACAGAGCATCAGAGCTCCGACCAGCCGCCTCAAACAGTTTTTGCCCCCAGAATAACGAACAGTAGGAACCTCAAGTAACCTCAGTGACTCATTACTATGAAGGATTTCATGTCCTTGTATATAGTTTCTTATATCCTTTATACATGGACACCTCCATCATCATCCAATACATCTACACCCCTTTATATCCTTTATACATGGACACCTCCATCACCGTCCAATACATCTGCACCCCTTTATATCCTTTATACATGGACACCTCCATCACCGTCCAATACATCTGCACCCCTTTATATCCTTTATACATGGGTACACCTCCATCACTGTCCTCTACATCTACACCCCTTTATATCCTTTATACATGGGTACACCTCCATCACTGTCCTCTACATCTACACCCCTTTATATCCTTTATACATGGATACACCTCCATCACTGTCCTCTACATCTACACCCCTTTATATCCTTTATACATGGATACACCTCCATCATTGTCCTCTACATCTACACCCCTTTATATCCTTTATACACAGACACCTCCATCACTGTCATCTACATCTACACCCCTTTATTATTTACTTTATGTGTGGAAACCTCCATCACTGTCATCTAAATCTACACCCCCTTATATCGTTATACATGGATACCTCCATCACTGCCCTCTACATCTACACCCCTTTATATCCTTTATACATGGACATCTCCATCACTGTTCTCTACATCTACACCCCTTTATATCCTTTATACATGGACATCTCCATCACTGTTCTCTACAGCTACACCCCTTTATTTCCTTTGTACTTTGACACCTCCATCACTGTCCCCTACATCTACACCCCTTTATACATGGACACCTCCATCACTGTCCTCTACATCTACACCCCTTTATTATTTACTTTATATGTGGGCACCTCCATCACTGTCCTCTACATCTACACTCCTTTATATCCTTTATACATGGACACCTCCATCACTGTGCCTTACATGTACAGCCCTTTATAACCTTCATACATGGACACCTCCATCACTGTCCTCTACATCTACACCCCTTTATATCCTTCATACATGGACACCTCCATCACTGTCCCCTACATGTACACCCCTTTATTTTCTTTATACATGGACACCTCCATCACTGTCCTCTACAGCTACACCTTTATTATTTCCTCTGTATTTTGACACCTCCATCACTGTCCCCTACATCTACACCACTTTATATCCTTTATACATGGACACACCTCCATCACTGTGCCTTACATGTACAGCCCTTTATAACCTTCATACATGGACACCTCCATCACTGTCCTCTACATCTACACCCTTTTATATCCTTTATACATGGACACCTCCATCACTGTCCTCTACATCTACACCCCTTTATATCCTTCATACATGGACACCTCCATCACTGTCCCCTACATGTACACCCCTTTATTTTCTTTATACATGGACACCTCCATCACTGTCCTCTACAGCTACACCTTTATTATTTCCTTTGTACTTTGACACCTCCATCACTGTCCCCTACATCTACACCACTTTATATCCTTAATACATGGACACACCTCCATCAATGTCTCCTACATCTACAACTCTATACATCCTCCATACATGGACACCTCCTTCACTGTCCTCTATAACTACACCCCTTTATATCCTTTATACATGGACACCTCCATCACTGTCCTCTACATCTACACCCCTTTATATCCTTTATACATGGATACATCTCCATCACTGTCCTCTACATCTACACCCCTTTATTTCCTTTATACATGGACACCTCCATCACTATCCCCTACATCTACACCCCTTTATTATTTCCTTTATACGTGGACACCTCCATCACTGTCCTCTACATCTACACCCCTTTATATCCCTTATACAAGGACACCTCCATCACTGTCCTCTACATCTACAATCCTTTATATCCTTTATATACGGACACCTCCATTGATGTCCCCTACATCTACAACCCTATACATCCTCCATACATGGACACCTCCATCACTGTCCTCTACATCTACACCCCTTTATATCCTTTATACATGGACACCTCCATCACGGTCCTCTACATCTACACCCCTTTATATCCTTTATACAGGGACACCTCCATCACTGTCCCCTACATCTACACCCCTTTATATCCTTTTTCATGTCAGTAGATAAAGACAGAATAAAAGCAAGACATTCTAAACAGGAAGAACTCGTCTGTGTTCTGTGCTACGAGAACACGATCGATCACATAAGATCATGTCCCCTGAACACATACGCTACTAAACATCCATGAGCATTCTATCTCTCACTTTGTCTGGATAACAGAAGCTGATAGAGGATTGTTATTCTACTCTAGTGTTCCTGTTAAGTCTCTGTGATTAAGGATGAAGGGAGGAATATGAGAATTCTCATCTGACCATCCAAAGAGAGCCAGTCGAGTTGGGAGCTAGGCAGAGAGCTGGCGTTTCGAGCTCGGTACTCGAAAAGAACTGAGGAAGATACGGAACCACCAGAGACCAGAACCTGCAAACAAACCAGACCAGCCTCATGGGCTGGAAAGGGAAATATAAAAAGAGACAGAGAGAGAAGGAGAGAGAGAGAGAGGTAACAGAGGAGTATGTGAGATGAATGGTGTTTCAGTAGGAAAGTGTTTCCCTCTAGTGGTCAAACCAGAAAATTACAGCAATCAACAACAGTAAATGGTCTATACTGTCCTGCTGTTGTAAAGTTATGAGCCTGAGGATTTGCATGGAAACAAAAAAAAATGTTTTTGGATTCTTTCTATCTCTGGTGTATTTAAGGCAGTAGTTCATTCACAAATATCTCAATTCTGTAATTTAATCTTTTGTAGCTGTTTAAACATGTACCATCTGGTAGGACTTTCCAAGCAAAAATTACACGGTGCATAGTGTTTTACGTTGTTTGTGTGTTTATCTGCATGTTGTGTCTGTGTTTATTTGTGTGTTGTGTGTGTGAGAGTGAACCAGGGCAGTAGCAGCGTAGCACTCCAGGTTGGATGAGTGAAGCGGGGACAGTGCTCTGGTCAAACACACAGGAGTAACAACCAGATGCCTCCACCCAGGGACCTGTTATTAAGACCTTCACACCACCCTGTACACACACACACACACACACACACACACACACACACACACACACACACACACACACACACAAAACGGTTACATATGAATGTACACACAAACACACACACAGTAGAAAGAGAGAGAACATGCTGATGAGAAAGTAAATCTAACTCATAGTTAACCACTATTAATATTAACCATGCACGTTGCCAACTATTACTAATAGTTACCATATGTTAAGTACCACTGGACAGGACAACTCTGATAGGCATCTTAGTTAGTAAGAATACTAGTTAACATGTAACTGCCTCTGGATAGGACCACTCTGATATGTATCTTAGTTAGTAATAGTACCAGGTAACATGTTAACTACCTCTGGAAAGGACAATTCTGATATGTATTTTAGTTAGTAATATTACCAGTCAACACGTTAACTACCGCTGGATAGGACAACTCTGATATGTATACTAATAGTTAACGTGTTAACTACTGCTAGATAGGACAACTGATATGTATCTTAGTTAGTAATACTACTAGTTAAAATGTTAACTACTTCTGGATAGGACAACTCTGATATGTATCTTAGTTAATAATATCACTAGTTAACATATTAACTACCTCTGGATAAGACAACTCTGATATGTATCTTACTTAGTAACATTACTAGTTAACATGTTAACTACCTCTGGATAAGACAACTCTGATATGTATCTTAGTTAATAATATCACTAGTTAACATATTAACTACCTCTGGATAAGACAACTCTGATATGTATCTTACTTAGTAACATTACTAGTTAACATGTTAACCACCTCTGGATAAGACAACTCTTGATATGTATCTTACTTAGTAACATTACCAGTCAACACATGTTAACTACCTCTGGATAGGTCTACTCTGATATGTATCTTAGTAATATTACCAGTCAACACATGTTAACTACCTCTGGATAAGACAACTTTGATATGTATCTTAGTCAGTAATATTACTAATTTACATGTTAACTACTTCCGGGTAGGACAACTCTTGATATGTATCTTAGTTAGTAATATTACCAGTCAACATATGTTAACTACCTCTGAATAGGACAACTCTGATATGTATCTTAGTTAGTAATATTACCAGTCAACATATGTTAACTAACTCTGAATAGGACAACTCTTGATATGTATCTTAGATAGTAATATTACCAGTCAACATATGTTAACTACCTCTGAATAGGACAACTCTTGATATGTATCTTAGTTAGTAATATTACCAGTCAACATATGTTAACTACCTCTGAATAGGACAACTCTTGATATGTATCCTAGTTAGTAATATTACCAGTCAACATATGTTAACTACCTCTAAATAGGACAACTCTGATATGTATCTTAGTTAGTAATATTACCAGTCAACACATGTTAACTACCTCTGGATAAGACAACTTTGATATGTATCTTAGTCAGTAATATTACTAATTTACATGTTAACTACTTCCGGGTAGGACAACTCTTGATATGTATCTTAGTTAGTAATATTACCAGTCAACATATGTTAACTACCTCTAAATAGGACAACTCTGATATGTATCTTAGTTAGTAATATTACCAGTCAACATATGTTAACTAACTCTGAATAGGACAACTCTTGATATGTATCTTAGTTAGTAATATTACCAGTCAACATATGTTAACTACCTCTGAATAGGACAACTCTTGATATGTATCTTAGTTAGTAATATTACCAGTCAACATATGTTAACTACCTCTGAATAGGACAACTCTGATATGTATCTTAGTTAGTAATATTACCAGTCAACATATGTTAACTACCTCTGAATAGGACAACTCTTGATATGTATCTTAGATAGTAATATTACCAGTCAACATATGTTAACTACCTCTGAATAGGACAACTCTGATATGTATCTTAGTTGGTAATATTACCAGTCAACATATGTTAACTAACTCTGAATAGGACAACTCTGATATGTATCTTAGTTGGTAATATTACCAGTCAACATATGTTAACTACCTCTGAATAGGACAACTCTGATATGTATCTTAGTTAGTAATATTACCAGTCAACATATGTTAACTAACTCTGAATAGGACAACTCTTGATATGTATCTTAGTTAGTAATATTACCAGTCAACATATGTTAACTACCTCTAAATAGGACAACTCTGATATGTATCTTAGTTAGTAATATTACCAGTCAACATATGTTAACTACCTCTGAATAGGACAACTCTGATATGTATCTTAGTTAGTAATATTACCAGTCAACATATGTTAACTACCTCTGAATAGGACAACTCTTGATATGTATCTTAGTTAGTAATATTACCAGTCAACATATGTTAACTACCTCTGAATAGGACAACTCTTGATATGTATCTTAGTTAGTAATATTACCAGTCAACATATGTTAACTACCTCTGAATAGGACAACTCTTGATATGTATCTTAGTTAGTAATATTACCAGTCAACATATGTTAACTACCTCTGAATAGGACAACTCTGATATGTATCTTAGTTAGTAATATTACCAGTCAACATATGTTAACTACCTCTGAATAGGACAACTCTGATATGTATCTTAGTTGGTAATATTACCAGTCAACATATGTTAACTACCTCTGAATAGGACAACTCTTGATATGTATCTTAGTTAGTAATATTACCAGTCAACATATGTTAACTACCTCTGAATAGGACAACTCTTGATATGTATCTTAGATAGTAATATTACCAGTCAACATATGTTAACTACCTCTGAATAGGACAACTCTGATATGTATCTTAGATAGTAATATTACCAGTCAACATATGTTAACTACCTCTGAATAGGACAACTCTGATATGTATCTTAGTTGGTAATATTACCAGTCAACATATGTTAACTAACTCTGAATAGGACAACTCTGATATGTATCTTAGTTGGTAATATTACCAGTCAACATATGTTAACTACCTCTGAATAGGACAACTCTGATATGTATCTTAGTTAGTAATATTACCAGTCAACATATGTTAACTAACTCTGAATAGGACAACTCTTGATATGTATCTTAGTTAGTAATATTACCAGTCAACATATGTTAACTACCTCTAAATAGGACAACTCTGATATGTATCTTAGTTAGTAATATTACCAGTCAACATATGTTAACTACCTCTGAATAGGACAACTCTGATATGTATCTTAGTTAGTAATATTACCAGTCAACATATGTTAACTACCTCTGAATAGGACAACTCTTGATATGTATCTTAGTTAGTAATATTACCAGTCAACATATGTTAACTACCTCTGAATAGGACAACTCTGATATGTATCTTAGTTGGTAATATTACCAGTCAACATATGTTAACTACCTCTGAATAGGACAACTCTGATATGTATCTTAGTTGGTAATATTACTCGTTAACATGTTAACTACTTCTGGACTCTGCTATGTACAGTGCATCTGGAAAGTATTCACACCCCTTCACTTTCCCCACATTTTGTTATGTTACAGCCTTATTCCAAAATGGATTATATTTCTTTTTTTCTCATCATTCTACACACAATACCCCATAATGACAAAGTGAAAAAGGTTTTGTAGAAATTTTTGCAATTTATTAAAAATAAAAAACTGAAATATTGCATGTACATAAGTATTCACACCCTTTACTCAGTACTTGGTTGAGGCACCCTTGGCAGCGATTACAGCCTCAAGTCTTCTTGGGTATGAAGCTACAAGCTTGGCACACCTATATTTGGGGTATTTCTCCCATTCTTCTCTGCAGATCCTCTCCAGCTCTGTAAGGTTAGATGGGGAGCGTCGCTGCACAGCTATTTTCAGGTCTTTCCAGAGATGTTCAATGGGGTTCAAGTCTGGGCTCTGGCTGGGCCACTCAAGGACATTCACAGACTTGTCCCGAAGCCACTCCTTCGTTGTCTTGGCTGTGTGCTTAGGGTCGTTGTCATGTTGAAAGGTAAACCTTCGCCCCAGTCTGAGATCCTGAGCACTCTGGAGCAGGTTTTCATCAAGGATCTCTCTGTACTTTGCTCCATTCATCTTTCCCTTGATCCTGACTAGTCTCCCAGGTCCTGCCACTGAAGAACATCCCCACAGCATGATGCTGCCACCACCATGCTTCACTGTAGGGATGGTATTAGCAAGGTGATGAGAGGTGCCTGGTTTCCTCCAGTTCAACCCAGTTCAATCTGGGTTTCATCAGACCAGAGAATCTTGTTTCTCATGGTCTGAGAGTCCTTTAGGTGCTTTCTGGCAAACTCCAAGCAGGCTGTCATGTGCCTTTTACTGAGCAGAGGCTTCAGTCTGGCCACTCTACCATAAAGGCCTGATTGGTGGAGTGCTGCAGAGATGGTTGTCCTTCTGGAAGGTTCTCCCATCTCCACAGAGGAACGCCGGAGCTCTGTCAGAGTGACCATCGGGTTCTTGGTCACCTCCCTGACCAAGGCCCTTCTCCCCCGATTGCTGAGTTTGGCCAGCTCTAGGAAGAGTCCTGGTGGATCCAAACTTCTTCCATTTACGAATGATGGAGACCACTGTGCTCTTCGGGACCTTCAAAGCTGTAGAAATTTTGTTTTACCCTTCCCCAGATCTGTGCCTCGATACAGTCCTGTCCACAGACAATTCCTTTGACTTCATGGCTTGGTTTCTGCTCTGACATGCACTGTCAACAGTGGGACCTTATATAGACAGGTGTGTGCCTTTCCAAATCATGTCCGATCAATTGAATTTATTAGAGGTGGACTCCAATCAAGATGTAGAAACATCTCAAAGATGATCAGTGGAAACAGGATAAACCTGAGCTCAATTTTGAGTGTCATGGCAAAGGGTGTGAATACTTATGTACATGCAATATTTCAGTTTTTTATTTTTAATAAATTGCAAAAATTTCTACAAAACCTTTTTCACTTTGTCATTATGGGGTATTGTGTGTAGAATGATGAGAAAAAAAGAAATGTAATCCATTTTGGAATAAGGCTGTAACATAACAAAATGTGGGGAAAGTGAAGGGGTGTGAATACTTTCCAGATGCACTGTATCTTAGTAATATTACCAGTCAACACATGTTAACTACCTCTGGATAGGACCACTCCGGGGAGAAGTCTGTGATTGCGTCAAGCCGAGAGGAGGAGGAGGGGATGGGGTGAGGGAAGGGGAGGAAGGAAGAGGAGGGGGAGGGCTGGGGGGGCACCATATACCGCACCCCCGCTGGGAACATGCTTTGGTTTGGCCCTGAGGTGGGGTTAGGGGCAGGGCTACGGGTGGGGTGAGGGAGGGGACTGGTCTCTTCTGTGATGAGCTCAGTTATCAGGTCAGGAAACTGGCTGTCAAATGAGATACTGAGCTCCTCCCCTTTCTGGTCACTAGGCTCTGCCTCCATTCCTGAGTGTGTATCCATAGGCATGTCATCTGAGTCGTAGCCCTGCCCCCTCTCCTCCTTGATGTGGATGGGGGAGCTGGTGGTCAGCAGACTAATGGAGGCAGAGGGCAGGCTCTGATTCTGCTGGAGGAGTGGTGGTGTCGCTCCTTTTCTCTCCCGCTCTTTCTCCGCACTCTGCAGGAGATGCTGATTGGCTAACTGAGACTGGGGTAGAGTTTTGGCTATTGGTCCTGCCATGTGAATGGAGGACTGAAACTCTTTGGGCTGTCCCAAAACCACTGGCTGCTGCCTGCTAGGCTGCAGCTGCATCTGATTGGCTGGCTGGGGTTGTGTGGGTGGTTTCCGTGTGTCCTGGCGAATTAGAAGCAGTGAAGTGGTGTTACTTCCCGTCTGTTGTTGAGGTGAAGAAGCAGGGGAGGCGTGGCTTGGCTAAAAGGAAGAAACAGAAAGTCAGAGAACCTAGTTTAAAGACAGGTTAAGTAATCCACATGCTAAAATCGAAAGTAGAGACGAGCATACCTGTAGGATGGCCAGTTTGCTGGGAGGTGCACTACCTTCCTCCTCTCTCCTCTCCTCCTCCAGGGGGCCAAGCTCCAGACAAAGAGGGAGAAGAGGAGGAGGGGTGGAGTGGGGAGGGGAGAAGGAGAGAGAGAGAGAAGGATCTTTGGCCTCGGAAGAGGAGAGAGAGGAGAGTGAGGAGGGGGGAGACACTGAGGAAGGGGGAGTTGAGGTGGGGGACAGAGAGAGGGCAAGCGAGGAGGGTGGTGGCGGGGGAGAGGTGGAAGGGTGAGGGGGTTTTCCATATGTCTGCCCCTGTTTGGGGGAGTTCAGGAAGGAGTCAGGGTCAAAGGGCGGGGGTGGTGGGAGAGGAGGGGAGGGGGAGAGCAAGGTGGTGGAGGCAGGAGGAGGAGGTGGGGGGGCCTTAAGGGGGGGAGTTGAAGAGGATGAAGATGAGGAGGTGAGGAGCAGACCGCCTATGACAGGCGAGGGGAGGAGGGTGAGGGAGAGTGTGGCCAGCCCAGAGGTGTGTGAAGGAGGGGTAGGGGAGGCAGGTGGGGAGGGGTTGTTGTTAGGGGGAGGTGCGGGAGGGAGGAGGAGCTGAGTAGAGCGCGAAAGTGACAAACTCCTCCTCTGTCCCCCATCGTCCCCACCTCCACCTCCCCCTGATATCGCTGTGGTCGTTGCCATGACAATCACTGCATTCTGGGGCAGGGCCACGGTTGTCACGCTGCTACACTGGTCACTATAGAAACTGTTGGAACGGTTGCCCAAAGCGATGGTTGCTGCCGATGCCCGGTGGGGTTGGGGGGGCGAGGAGGAACAACTGGGAGGAAAACGAAAGAAGCAAAGAGTCAAAAGAGAGGATGAAGAAAGCATGCAGTGTTGAGTTTGAAGAAGTGAAGGTGTTGTGTCTAACCAGCAGATGTGACAGAACAAGCTGGCAGAAGACCTTCACCAACACATAGTACTGCATCAGTAAGTACAACTCAGGTTCAACCAGGATTTTTGTTTCAGACACAACAGCCCTGCTGACTAAGACCTCCAACTTCAATCATGATGACAGTGACAAAAGAGCGCTGATGATGTCACAGCCGGAGGAGGCAGCGTTTAGCCTCCATTAGAAGTAGATGGTTTGATTGGCTCTATCAGGGTTTTTCAGCCCTCTATTCGTTGTGTAGCACCATGATAAATTGTGCTTCCATGACCCACATCATGTTGAGTTGTTTAGGTTCTGTTTGAGAGCAGGGCCAAAGTGTGATGATGGCATCTGCGCTCAACCGAGCTGTGTCAACAGTGCCATGTGCCGTAATTCAGGCAATGGGAGAAGATAAAAAGCCCACATTCAGGATGCCGCTACAGTCGGCATGGCGTAGTTTTGTTTTAACTAGTGCTACCACCACCACTGGGGGCGCCACAGCGGATCATCGGTTTCCACCTCTTCCTGTCCTCTGCATCTTCCTCTGTCACACCAGCCACCTGCATGTCCTCCCTCACCACATCCATAAACCTCCTCTTTGGTCTTCCTCTTCTCCTCTCAATCTTGTCTCTCTTGTTTGTCTCCAAACCGTCCAACCTGAGCTGTCCCTCTAATATACTCGTTCCTAATCCTGTCCTTCTTCATCACTCCCAATGAACAGCTTAGCATCTTTGTAGTTTTGCTTTAAACCGCTGCCAATTTCTTATTTGCTCATCTGCTTCCATTTTGTCATCGAGCTCCAAATCTTGTGGCAAGCACCACAAGCTCCATGCTGAAAAGCGAAATTTCCAACATCATCAAGGTAAATGGCTTTTTCCTCGCTGTTCTGGACCTATGGAAAACAGGTAGCGCCGTGCGCACAGCATGGGCACGGATCACGGCTGCTCAGGACATGGCAAACTGCAGGTAAATCCTGCCATATGGAAAAACACTATTCTATACTGACACTTCGTTATTTGTCAGTGTACATACACACAATGAAAATCAATTTCTATATTTAAACCACCCTACTGTATAACAGCAGTGGGCAGCTGCAGCGCCCGGGGACCAACTCCAGTTCTTCTTCCCATTGCCTTGCTCAGGGGCACAGGCAGGAGTATTACCCCTAACATGCACGTCTTTTTGATGGTGGAGGAAACCGGAGCACCCGGAGGAAACCCACGCAGACACGGGGAGAACATGCAAACACCACACAGAAAGGACCTGGGACGGCCTGGCTGGGGTTCAAACCCAGGACCTTCTTGCTGTGAGGCAACAGTACTAATCACTGGACCACCATGCCCCCCCCCCATTTATCTTTTTTCATTTTGCTCTATCATCTTCACAGACAAATCAGTGTTCTCTTTGTCGTGGTCAAACAAGCCTGCAGTCCATCATACACACACGAATGTGTTGTGGACTGGCGTTCAGACAAAATGTCCATCGTTCCTGTGGGCAATACAAGTCTCTCTCTTAACTGTCACATGGTGCCAACAGCTGAATACACACCCAGCACCACAGACTGACAAGCTCTACTTATTAAGAACTACAACCTCAACAGCTGGTTTAAACCCAGCCATCTGATTGGTTCCCACCCTCCTGCTTCAAGTAATGGTTACTACTGTCACAGTAACCACAGAGCTAATTAGCGATGTTCTTTATGACTGTTGTGTCAGCAAACCGATAAATTTGCCAAATTCTCTTTCTTTCTGTCTCAATCCATCTCTCTCTGTAAATGTGATGCTTGGCTGATAAATCCAGTGAGTGGCGCTATCTGAGGGGAAGGAAAGGCTGTGTGTCCACCAGACAGAGCCGTCAGAGAGTCAGCAGTGAGTGTACAGAAAGATATGTATGCTGGGAGGAGGTGATCGCTAGTTATGTTACACAATAAGATAAGTTTCATGATAAATGAGATATTCCTCCTGATTTCTCTTTACTGATATGATAATCTCCACATAACACGTTAAACTGTTTTTTGTTATCAACACTACTTATTGATACATTTTCATTGTGATCTTTTTATTTCTCCTGTCTGCTTTGACAAAGTAGACCTCTGGTCCCGCTCCTCCTTCATTCTGACTGGTTGGTGAATTAGAAGTGACATTGATGAGCTGTGAAAGTTAAATAGTTTCATCTTTGGAAAGAGGAGGAGCGCTCACGTTGCTGTAGGCTCTAAAAAAGGACAGCTACCTTTCCAAAGAAAACAGCAGAAACACAAAGGAAGACGTGTGTCTTGATGCTCAATAGTCCAGGTAAGGAAATCACAAAAAGGTCAATCAGTTCATCTGGACACAATATTTACTGACAGATACGTTTCATCACTCATCTAAGTGACCTCTTCAGTATCTGAGACTGAAGAGGTCACTGAAGAGGTCACTGAAGAGGTCACTTAGATGATGATGATGAAACGTTTCTCTCAAACGTTGTGTCCAGATGAACTGATTTACCTTTCTGTGACATCGGAAGTGTGTTTTACAGGAAGTGACCCCATTATTAATGGACTCACGTGGAAGAGGGTGAGGGAGAGGAGGCGGGGCTGCTTTGGCTCTGGAGTGGAGGCCCCTTATTGTCCCCCCCCTGTTCACCCTGCTCAGAGGAAATAGGGGAGGGAGAGGGCCGGCAGGCTGGGGGGAGTTTGGGGGAGATGATGCGATGCTTGGTACTGTTACACCGATGGGGAATGTTCACACCTGAAGACACTGAATAAAGGGACAGACAGACAGACAGACAGAGAAGCAGGGAGAAGAATAGAGAGCGACAGACAGTAAGAGACATACAGAGAGAGAGAGAGAGTCAAAACAAACAGAGTACAGGAGAATCAGTATCATCCTAAATGCCACACAGTGTGTATTTGTGTGTGTGTTACCCAGGCTGGTGTCACACAGACAGGTGTGTGTGCGTGGCTGGGGTTTAGTGAGCTGCTGGTCCAGGATGTGCTGAACCAACTCCTCTATGCTGAAGTCCGCAGAACCAACAGAACCAACAGTCCACTTCATACTATGGACTGGACAGAAAGAGAGAGTTCATATATCACTTTAATCCAGGTAGGTTTGGTCACAAGGTAGTAAAATACTCTCATTACTATTTTTCTAGAGTAAAATACTCTCATTACCATTTTTTTTCTAGAGACGGGCAATCTGCTGTGGCAACCCCTAATGGGAGCAGCTGAAAGTAGTAGTAGACTGTTTATCTAGAGAATTATTGGTTTATCTTTGTTTTTAACAGGTGTGCTAAAAAATAATTGTCACCTGGATGGATTTAACACTACAACGACCAGGATTTCACTCCTACCTAAAACAACGATGGGTGGTCATTTTGACCGCCAAGGTTGTTTAACTGTGTATTGTGTCAAGATAAGTATATTACCGCATTACATATAGTGTGTCTGTTATGAAACTAACTGACACCAACATTAACATTTTAACAATTTAATACTATTTTTCAACAATTTAAAATGGCTGCTGTCCAACACCTGTAAATACTGCGAGGCCTTGGTGTTGGCCATGGTGTAAATACTGCGAGGCCTCGGTGGTAGTCATGGTGTAACTACTGCGAGGCCTCGGTGTTGGTCATGGTGTAAATACTGCGAGGCCTCGGTGTTGGTCATGGTGTAAATACTGCGAGGCCTCGGTGTTGGTCATGGTGTAAATACTGCGAGGCCTCGGTGGTAGTCATGGTGTAAATACTGCGAGGCCTCGGTGGTAGTCATGGTGTAAATACTGCGAGGCTTCGGTGGTAGTCATGGTGTAAATACTGCGAGGCCTCGGTGGTAGTCATGGTGTAAATACTGCGAGGCCTCGGTGGTAGTCATGGTGTAAATACTGCGAGGCCTCGGTGGTAGTCATGGTGTAAATACTGCGAGGCCTCGGCGGCAGTCATGGTGTAAATACTGCGAGGCCTCGGTGGTAGTCATGGTGTAAATACTGCGAGGCCTCGGCGGTAGTCATGGTGTAAATACTGCGAGGCCTCGGCGGTAGTCATGGTGTAAATACTGCGAGGCCTCGGCGGTAGTCATTGTGTAAATACTGCGAGGCCTCGGTGGTAGTCATGGTGTAAATACTGCGAGGCCTCGGTGGTAGTCATGGTGTAAATACTGCGAGGCCTCGGCGGTAGTCATGGTGTAAATACTGCGAGGCCTTGGCGGTAGTCATGGTGTAAATACTGCGAGGCCTCGGCGGTAGTCATGGTGTAAATACTGCGAGGCCTCGGTGGTAGTCATGGTGTAAATACTGCGAGGCTTCGGTGGTAGTCATGGTGTAAATACTGCGAGGCCTCGGCGGTAGTCATGGTGTAAATACTGCGAGGCCTCGGTGGTAGTCATGGTGTAAATACTGCGAGGCCTCGGCGGTAGTCATGGTGTAAATACTGCGAGGCCTCGGTGGTAGTCATGGTGTAAATACTGCGAGGCCTCGGCGGTAGTCATGGTGTAAATACTGCGAGGCCTCAGCGGTAGTCATGGTGTAAATACTGCGAGGCCTCGGTGGTAGTCATGGTGTAAATACTGCGAGGCCTCGGTGGTAGTCATGGTGTAAATACTGCGAGGCCTCGGTGGTAGTCATGGTGTAAATACTGCGAGGCCTCGGTGTTGGTCATGGTGTAAATACTGCGAGGCCTCGGTGGTAGTCATGGTGTAAATACTGCGAGGCCTCGGTGGTAGTCATGGTATAAATACTGCGAGGCCTCGGTGGTAGTCATGGTGTAAATACTGCGAGGCCTCGGTGGTAGTCATGGTGTAAATACTGCGAGGCCTCGGTGGTAGTCATGGTGTAAATACTGCGAGGCCTCGGTGGTAGTCATGGTGTAAATACTGCGAGGCCTCGGTGGTAGTCATGGTGTAAATACTGCGAGGCCTCGGTGGTAGTCATGGTGTAAATACTGCGAGGCCTCGGTGGTAGTCATGGTGTGTCTGTAGCGGTGTCTGTGACCAGACATGTTGGACATCACACATCAAGTTAGACTGTTTGTCTGTACTGGAGAACGCTAGTGTGTTTCTAGCACAGAGCAACGAACTCCACACAGGAAATGATGCAACAACACACGTCACAAATACTGACATGACACACACCATCACGCACAAGTTACGAGCGGCCATGTTGACGGCTCATGGTGGTTTTAGGTAAATTCTTCCTCATTTGGCTGCTGTGATCAAGATGGAAAACACTACACACCCTATCACTTTCTCAAGTGCTACCAGACACCAACCATTCACACCAAATACTACTACAGTCTGCAGGATTTGTAAATTAACTATTTTGTTAAAAACACCCAACCCACTTTCCCTACGTTAGGAAACACAGTCGTTCAAAAACAATAGAAATATCAGAAAAGATAGAGATGATCAGAAACGGTAGAAATGATCAGAAATAATAGAAATTATCACAAACGATAGAGATGATCAGAAATGATAGAAATGAACAGAACTGATAGAAACGATCAGAGAAGATAGAAATGATAGAAATGATAGATGATCAGAAATGATAGAAACGATCATAAAAGATAGAAATAATAGAAACGATAGAAATGACAGAAATGACAGAGATGATCAGAAACGATAGAAATGATCAGAAACAATAGAAATGACCAGAAATGATAGAAATGACCAGAAACGACAGAAATGGCCAGAAACGACAGATGATCAGAAACGACAGATGATCAGAAACTACAGAAATGATAGAAATGATCAGAAATGATAGAAATGATCAGAAATGATAGAAATGATCAGAAATGATAGAAATGATCAAAAATGATAGAAATGACCAGAAACGACAGAGATGATCAAAACGACAGAAACGATCAGAAACGACAAAAATGACCAGAAACGACAGATGATCAGAAACGACAGAAATGATCAGAAACGACAGAAATGATAGAAATGATCAGAAACGATAGAGATGATCAGAAACAATAGAAATAGGGTCCACGGTGGTGTAGCGGACCCTATTTCGGCTTTGTGTGGATGCAGTTGCCCACTGGGGACTGGGGTTCGCGCCCCCGGTCTTGTCAGATCCGACTATGGCCGGACTCGAGGAAGCAGCAATAATTGGCAACGCTGTCTTCGGGAGGGGGGGCGGAGTCGGCTTGTGTTCGTCACATGCAGGGCCGGTTCTGCGGGGTTTGCAACGGGAGCAACCGCACCGGGCCCAGGTCTGGAGGGGGGCTCAGAAAAAAAAGCAAAAAAACCTTTCTGCGCTGATTCTGCTGTAAGTGCAGTGATTGTTAATTGTGTCTCAGCAGTGCAAAGAGGCCCTGTATGTTGCTCCTCCTGGCAGTTTCCCTAATGGCTGATAACCATTTATTTTCAAAAATGTATCATAAGTTGTGTCGTCATCCCCCTCCCCCATGAGTTAGTATAGCCTATGGTGAAGACGTGAAATTCGGTTCTACTAACCAAAAAAAATGTCTGGAAACAAATCTGGTTGTAAGAAAAGAAAATGACAGAAACGTAAGGTAGAAAATACAAAAAAAGAGGCAGAAAAGGCAAAGAAGGTATACGGTGCTTGGCTTCACGTTCGGGCAGCAGAACACTTGGAGGATACTGTGGATAGCAGTGAAGCTAGCACATCCACCACATGTACTAACTCAGCAGCAGAGGATACCGGAGCGGACAGCGATCGTGGCGCTTGTGCTAGCACCTCCACCGCTATCGAGAATGCAAATGACCATCAAGAATCTGTCGAGGAAGAGGGAAGTCACGGAAGTGATGGGGAGCGTGAGTCGGACGTATTTGATCCTGCACAGTGGCCAGACAGAATGCATGATGATGACGTCAGAACGGACATAGTCAGAAATAAACCACTGCAGGTGACCGATTTTGATTTCCCTAAAACGGATGGCCGTCGTTTCACACCAGCTAATTACACCAGGACAGTCGGTGCCCTAAAAGTACCTCGGCCATGGTTAGTCTACTCAGAGTCTGCCAATGCCGTCTTCTGTTTCAGTTGTAAGTTGTTTGGAACTGACAAAGGGATCTTCACTACTGGGTTTTCAAACTGGGTCACGTTATCAACGAGACTGACTGAACACGAGAATTATCGTTCTCATCTTGAGAATTTTTCAAAGTGGAAAACTCTGGAATTCGTTTCGGCTACTGGTACAACGATGGACAGCCACCAGCAAGCAGAGCTTCTCAGTGAGAGACAACGGTGGCATGAAGTGCTTAGCAGAATTTTGGATTGCATCATGTTTCTTGCATTACAAAACCTTGCATTTAGAGGAAGTGTCGATCGCCTTTACCAAGAAAACAACAGCAATTTTCTCAAGCTTGTGGAATTTTTGGCCAAATATGATGCGCCGTTAGCATGACATCTCAATCATTTCAAGACTACCCACTACCTCAGCAAAAACATTCAAAATGAGTTCATTGGACTCCTAGCTGAGGCAGTGTTGGAAAAAATCGTGCAGAAGGTCAAAACAGCTGGGTATTACAGCATCATGATGGACTGCACACCAGATGTGTCGCACAAAGAACAGCTCTCTCTCGTTTTGCGATGTTACAACAGACCAGAAGGTAGGGGTGCATGAGAGCTTTTTTGAATTCATTGCTGTGAAAAGCACAACGGGTGAAGCACTTGCAGATACACTGCTGGAAAGGCTGGCTAAATATGGCATTAACATTGATGATTGCAGGGGACAATGTTTCGATAACGGGGCCAACATGAGGGGTGTGCACAGGGGAGTACAAGCAAGGGTGAAGCAGGTTAACAAGCGGGCTTTCTTTGTGATGCGATGGTTGCTCCCCGGCCCAGAATAGCATAGGACTGGCCCTGGTCACATGAATGCGTCTCTGGGTGTGTCGGAAAAAGCAGTGGTTCGGCCTGGATTCGCCTTGTCACAGAAGTGGCGAGATGTCTCCTTCGAGACTGCCGGCCGGAGAGATGCATGCAGTACGAGCGTGGGTGTTTGAATTAAAATAGGGAGCGATTGGCTGCTAAATTGGGAGAAAAAGGGAAAAATCTGAAATAATTTTTAAAAAAAAAGAAACAATAGAAATGACCAGAAATGATAGATGATCAGAAACGATAGAAATGACCAGAAACAATAGATGATCAGAAATGATCAGAAACGATAGAAATGATCAGAAACAACAGAAATGATCAGAAATGATAGAAATGATCAGAAACGATAGAGATGATCAGAAATGATAGAAATGACCAGAAATGATAGATGATCAGAAACGATAGATAATGACCAGAAACGATAGATGATCAGAAATGACAGAAATGATCAGAAACGATAGAAATGATCAGAAATGATAGAAATGACCAGAAATGATCAGAAACGATAGAAATGATCAGAACTGATAGAAATGATCAGAAACGATAGAAATGACCAGAAATGATCAGAAACGATAGAAATGATCAGAACTGATAGATGATCAGAAACGATAGAAATGATCAGAAATGATAGAAACGATCAGAAATGACAGAAATTATCAGAAACGATAGAAATGATCAGAAACAATAGAGATGATCAGAAACGATAGAAATGATCAGAAACGATAGAAATTATAGAAACGATCAGAAACGATAGATGATCAGAAACGATTGAGATGATTAGAAATGATAGAGATGATCAGAAACAGCAGAAATGATGGAAATGGTCAGAAATGATAAAGACGATCAGAAACGATAGAAATGATAGAAACAATCAGAAAGGATAGAAATGATCAGAAATGATAGAGATCAGAAACGATAGAAATGATCAAAAACGATAGAAATGATCAGAAACGATAGAGATGATCAGAAACGATAGAGATGATCAGAAACGATAGAAATGATCAGAAACGATAGAAATGATCAGAAACGATAGAGATGATCAGAAATGATAGAAACGATCAGAAACGATAGATGATCAGAAACGATTGAGATGATTAGAGACGGTAGAGATGATCAGAAACAACAGAAATGATAGAAATGACCAGAAATGATAGATGATCAGAAACGATAGATAATGACCAGAAACGATAGATGATCAGAAACGACAGAAATGATCAGAAACGATAGAAATGATCAGAAATGATAGAAATGACCAGAAATGATCAGAAACGATAGAAATGATCAGAACTGATAGAAATGATCAGAAACGATAGAAATGACCAGAAATGATCAGAAACGATAGAAATGATCAGAACTGATAGATGATCAGAAACGATAGAAATGATCAGAAATGATAGAAACGATCAGAAATGACAGAAATTATCAGAAACGATAGAAATGATCAGAAACAATAGAGATGATCAGAAACGATAGAAATGATCAGAAACGATAGAAATTATAGAAACGATCAGAAACGATAGATGATCAGAAACGATTGAGATGATTAGAAATGATAGAGATGATCAGAAACAGCAGAAATGATGGAAATGGTCAGAAATGATAAAGACGATCAGAAACGATAGAAATGATAGAAACAATCAGAAAGGATAGAAATGATCAGAAATGATAGAGATCAGAAACGATAGAAATGATCAAAAACGATAGAAATGATCAGAAACGATAGAGATGATCAGAAACGATAGAGATGATCAGAAACGATAGAAATGATCAGAAACGATAGAAATGATCAGAAACGATAGAGATGATCAGAAATGATAGAAACGATCAGAAACGATAGATGATCAGAAACGATTGAGATGATTAGAGACGGTAGAGATGATCAGAAACAACAGAAATGATAGAAATGGTCAGAAATGATAAAGACGATCAGAAATGATAGAAATGATAGAAACGATCAGAAAGGATAGATGATCAGAAATGATAGAGATGATTAGAAACGACAGAAATGATCAGAAACGATAGAAATGATCAGAAATGATAGAAATGATCAGAAACGATAAAGATGATCAGAAATGATTGAGACTATTAGAAACGATAGAGATGATCAGAAACAACAGAAATAATCAGAAATGATAGACGATCAGAAACGATAGAAATGATCAGAAATGGTAGAGATGATCAGAAACAATAGAAATGATCAGAAACGATAGAAATGATCAGAAGGTTGCATGTTTGTTTGTTTGAAGTTTATGTAAATCTTGAGAACTTTAACGATAGATTACCCAACAGCCACTCAAAAGAATCATACTTTGGTTTAAAGATGGGCTGTCAATCATTTAGTCAGAGAAGGAGAGTAGGGGTGTCTGGGTAGTGTAGTGGTCTATTCCGTTGCCTAACAACACAGGGATTGCTGGATCGAATCCCCGTGTTACCTCTGGCTTGGTCGGGCGTCCCTACAGACACAATTGGTTGTGTCTGCGGGTGGGGAGCCGGAAGTGGGTATGTGTCCTGGTTGCTGCACTAGCGCCTCCTCTGGTCGTTCGGGGTGACTGTTCAGGGGAATAGCGTGATCCCCCCACGTGCTTCTTCCCCCTGGTGAAACTCCTCACTGTCAGGTGAAAAGAAGCGGCTGGTGACTCCACATGGATGGGAGGAGGCATGTGGTAGTCTGCAGCCCTCCCCGGATCAGCAGAGAGGGTGGAGCAGAGACCGGGACGGCTTGGACAGCTAGCTAAAATAGGGTAATTGGCCAAGTACAATTGGGAGAAAGGGGGAGGGGAGTAGGAATCAAACAGATTCAAACGTCCACAGTCCCTCCAGTATGGTGTCATATTGTTTAAATTGACTGCAACTCGGTTTCAGTTTCAAACACAAAGGAGAGTGAACGTATCAAAACTGCATGGGTAACGTGTAAATATCGAGGACTGTAACTTCACACACTACTGTATGTTCAGTGTGTGGTCACTATGTGTTCAGACATCGTTAGCTAATAGCATATGCTAATTTGCCCACAGTCCTCCCAGATGGCAGCAGCTTTGGTTGCTAGGAGAAGAGCGGGGTCTTACACATGGGCTTCAGCTGGCTGAGCAGCTCCTCACGACTCCACCGCAAACTGTCATGGCGGTCGGCCACCGCACACACCAATGGACCGCTCTTCCCAGAGTCCTCCAGAGACGGCACGTTCAGGTAGTGGACCAGAACGATGTCTGGGTTCTGTAGGGAACACACACACACACACACACACACACACATAATGCACGCACACACATTTAAACATAAATACAAACATATGAACATTAACAAATGGACACACACACAAAAAAACAAACACTGTGGTTAATTTACTGATGAGTGTGTTTATTAGAGATAAAATACAGCAAGACAGTCACATGAACAAGTCCATGTCTGTCCATGTCTGCATGTGTGTGTCACACTTCATCTCACTTCACAACCACTCCTGTGTTCCATCCACAGTCACACAAGGTGTTCCCCAAGGTTCTGTACTCGGCCCACTTTTCATTATCTACATCCTCCCTCTTGGTCAGATTCTCCACCATTTCAACTTGGACTTCCACTGTTATGCTGATGACACCCAGATATACCTCAGCACCAAATCCCCTCACAATCCACCCCTCTCTCACATCGACTCCTGTCTGTCTGCAGTTAAAGTCTGGATGCAGCAAAACCTCCTCAAACTCAACAGTGACAAAACTGAACTCCTCTTCATTGGCTCCAAGTCCACTCTCAGCCAAATCAACAACCTTGCACTCATCAATGGCACTACTGTCTCCCCTTCCCCCCAGGCACGCAACCTTGGTGTGATCCTTCATCCCACCCTCTCCCTTGAGCCACATCCGCCAAATAGTCAAATCCTCCTTCTACCACCTTCGCAACATTGCAAAAATAAGATCCTCTCTCACACGCCCTGCTGCTGAGATACTGATCCATGCCTTCATCTCCTCCCGCGTTGATTACTGCAACTCACTCCTCTATGGCATCAGTGCCAGCTCGATCAATAGACTCCAATTGGTCCAGAACGCATCCGCCCGACTTTTAACTTTCACCAAATCCTGCCACCACATCACCCCAGTCCTAAAAGACCTCCACTGGCTACCCATCTCCCACCGGATCAATTACAAACTCCTGGTTCTTACTTATAAAGCCCTTCACAAATTGGCTCCCCCATACCTCACCGATCTCCTCTCCCCCTATCAACCCTCTCAGTTCCTCAGATCCACCTCAGCCTCCCTTCTCTCCACCCCCAGGTCCAACCTTTGCGGCTTTGGTGACCGAGCCTTCTCCAGAGCAGCTCCCAGGCTCTGGAACTCACTTCCCCAAATCATTAGAGACTCGGAATCCCTCTCACTCTTCCAATCCCATCTCAAGACACACCTTTTCTCCATTGCCTTCTCGTGCCCCCCCATCCGCTCGTACACCCCTGGTCTTGGGCAGGCTGGGGACTGAGCGCTTGGCCTGCATCTGTGATTTATGATGTTTGTTTTTCTTTCCCTTTATATCTGTCCAAGTCGGAGAGTACTGCTGGTGTCGTCTGTGGCTGCTGCTTCTCCCTCTCGTAGCCCCTCTTCCCATCCACCCCTGTATGTCTGTGTTATGTTCATCTGTCGTCTTGTTTCACTCCATTTATTGTAAAGCGACTTTGAGTACTTGAAAAGCACTATATAAGATTGATTTATTATTATTTATTATTATACCTGCAGTAACCAGTAGCATCGTCTGTGGAATGTTGGCACGATGGAGGAATGGACGTAGCAACCATACAGGCACTGTTAACATGACGACAAAACAACTGTTAGAATTAGTCTTCAGTCACTGTTACCATGACAACAACACAACTGTCAGGGTTAACCCTTGATCAGTTTCTGGTAAAACATGAGAATAATCAGCAACCACAGGTAAATGGTACTTGTCTCCTCTAATGAACCACCACGTGAAGGAACTCTTCCTCTGTAAACATCTTGCGACAGCGGAAACCAAATCATGGGATGTTAAAAGACAAGCTACAGATACAAAAATGAGCTTCAGAAAAAAAAAAAGACCCGGAAACACCTAGTAACAAACACGAAACACGACACAGCACATGTCATCATTTAATGTAATACAGTAAAACTGGCTATGGGTACTATATATAATGTGTGTTACAGCCCTAGTATGGGTATGGATACTATATATAATGTGTATTACAGCCCTAGTATGGGTATGGGTACTATATATAATGTGTGTTACAGCCCTAGTATGGGTATGGGTATTATATACGTATAATTTTGTGGCGGACACTAGGGGCTATGCCTCTCAACCAGCAGGGCTGTGAGCTGGGGGGCATGGTTTACGTTCCTGGGCTCTCTGGTGCAAGGTTGTTCCTGGTTCAGTTTGGTGTTGAAGCTGAGGAATAAAGTTCAAACTCGCCTTCATCTCCTGTGTTTTTCCTCATCATGCCATAATTTGTGTTATAGCCCTAGTATGGGTATAGGTACTATATATGATGTGTGTTACAGCCCTAGTATGGGTATGGGTACTATATATAATGTGTGTTTCAGCCTTAGTATGGGTATGGTAACTACAATATAATGTGTGTGACAGCCCTAGTATGGGTATATGTACTATATATAATGTGTGTTACAGCCATAGTATGTGTATAGGTACTGTATATAATGTGTGTTAAGGCCCTAGTATGGGTATAGGTACTATATATGATGTGTGTTACAGCCCTAGTATGGGTATAGGTACTATATATAATGTGTGTTACAGTCCTAGTATGGGTATGGGTACTACTATATAATGTGTGTTACAGCCCTAGTATGGGTATGGGTACTGTATATATTGTGTGTTACAGCCCTAGTTTGGGTATAGGTACTATATATGATGTGTGTTACAGCCCTAGTATGGGTATAGGTACTATATATAATGTCTGTTACAGCCCTAGTATGGATATGGGTACTATATATAATGTGTGTTACAGCCCTGTTATGGGTATGGGTACTATATATAATGTGTGTTACAGCCCTAGTATGGGTATAGGTACTATATATAATGTCTGTTACTGCCCTAGTATGGGTATAGGTACTATATATAATGTGTGTTACAGCCCTAGTATGGATATGGGTACTATATATAATGTGTGTTACAGCCCTGTTATGGGTATGGGTACAATATATAATGTGTGTTACAGCCCTAGTATGGGTATAGGTACTATATATAATGTCTGTTACAGCCCTAGTATGGGTATAGGTACTATATATAATGTGTGTTACAGCCCTAGTATGGATATGGGTACTATATATAATGTGTGTTACAGCCCTGTTATGGGTATGGGTACTATATATAATGTGTGTTACAGCCCTAGTATTGGTATAGGTACTATATATAATGTCTGTTACTGCCCTAATAGGGGTATTCAGACAAAATCACAATCTGGGACACAGAAAAACCCAAAACAGGAAGCAAGAAGCAGGAAGCAGGAATTAGCAGCAGGAAAAGGCAAGTGTTCTGACCTCCATGCCCTGGACCTTAAGCTTCATGTGGTCCTCTCTGGTGGTCTTTCCATCCTTGCGTTTCTTCCAGCAGTATCCATCCTTCCTGTATTTCACCTTCTTCCTGTTGTAGAGGATGATGCTGCCATTCTGAGGTCTGCAGTATAGACAACATTTTATCATATGAGCAGTCTTTATAACACTGCGCGTGGCTTTGTGTGTGTGTGTGTGTGTGTGTTTTTTTTTACCTGGTTTTGAGGGTGCAGGACAACCACTCATCATGTTTGTCAAATGATATCAAGAAGGAGGCAATTTCCTGGTGTGAGAGGGAGTGACAGACCAACAGAGGGGAGATGGAGGGAAAAAAGAAAGACACGGGGGGAGAGAGAGAGAGAGAGAGAGAGAGAGAGAGAGAGAGAGAGAGAGAGAGAGAGAGAGAGAAGAGAGAAGCTGTGACTCTCTGATGAGTCTTGAACCGTTTCTAATGCTGGATTCACTTCGCACTGATCTTTAGTTTGATGGGATGAGACGTTTCCATTAACACCAGATCAGTACAGCATTATATTCTTCTGTTCTTCTTTTCTAGACAACTATCACGCTTATTACTCTTCATACTGAGACACTTCGTATTCTTCTTTTCTAGACAACTATTACTCTTATTACTCTTCATACTGAGACACTTCGTATTCTTCTTTTCTAGACAACTATTACTCTTATTACTCTTCATACTGAGACCCTTCATATTCTTCTTTTCTAGACAACTATTACTCTTATTACTCGTCATACTGAGACACTTCGTATTCTTCTTTCTAGACAACTATTACTCTTATTACTCTTCATACTGAGACACTTTGTATTCCTCTTTTCTAGAAAACTATTACTCTTATTACTCTTCATACTGAGACACTTTGTATTCTTCTTTTCTAGACAACTATTACTCTTATTACTCTTCATACTGAGACACTTCGTACTCTTCTTTTCTAGACAACTATCACTCTTATTACTCTTCATACTGAGACACTTCGTATTCTTCTTTTCTAGACAACTATTACGCTTATTACTCTTCGTACTGAGACACTTCGTATTCTTCTTTTCTAGACAACTATTACTGTTATTACTCGTCGTACTGAGGCACTTCGTATTCTTCTTTTCTAGACAACTATTACGCTTATTACTCTTCATACTGAGACACTTCGTATTCTTCTTTTCTAGACAACTATTACTCTTATTACTCTTCATACTGAGACACTTCGTATTCTTCTTTCTAGACAACTATTACTCTTATTACTCTTCATACTGAGACACTTTGTATTCTTCTTTTCTAGAAAACTATTACTCTTATTACTCTTCATACTGAGACACTTTGTATTCTTCTTTTCTAGACAACTATTACTCTTATTACTCTTCATACTGAGACACTTCGTACTCTTCTTTTCTAGACAACTATCACTCTTATTACTCTTCATACTGAGACACTTCGTATTCTTCTTTTCTAGACAACTATTACGCTTATTACTCTTCGTACTGAGACACTTCGTATTCTTCTTTTCTAGACAACTATTACTGTTATTACTCGTCGTACTGAGGCACTTCGTATTCTTCTTTTCTAGACAACTATTACGCTTATTACTCTTCATACTGAGACACTTCGTATTCTTCTTTTCTAGACAACTATTACTCTTATTACTCGTCATACTGAGACACTTCGTATTCTTCTTTTCTAGACAACTATCACACTTATTACTCTTCATACTGAGACACTTCGTATTCTTCTTTTCTAGACAACTATCACGCTTATTACTCTTCATACGGAGACACTTCGTATTCTTCTTTTCTAGACAACTATCACGCTTATTACTCTTCATACCGAGACACTTCGTATTCTTCTTTTCTAGACAACTATCACGCTTATTACTCTTCATACCGAGACAATTCGTATTCTTCTTTTCTAGACAACTATCACTCTTATTACTCTTCATACCGAGACACTTCGTATTCTTCTTTTCTAGACAACTATTACTCTTATTACTCTTCATACGGAGACACTTCGTATTCTTCTTTTCTAGACAACTATTACTCTTATTACTCTTCATACTGAGACACTTTGTATTCTTCTTTTCTAGACTACTATTACTCTTATTACTCTTCATACGGAGACACTTCGTATTCTTCTTTTCTAGACAACTATTACTCTTATTACGCTTCATACTGAGACACTTCGTATTCTTTTTTTCTACACTATTATTCTCTTATTACTCTTCATACTGAGACACTTCATATTCTTCTTAACTAGACAACTATTAATCTTATTACTCTTCATACTGAGACACTTCGTATTCTTCTTTTCTAGAAAACTATTACTCTTATTACTCTTCATACTGAGACACTTGGTATGAAATTATGAATGAAAAATTCATGGTAATGAAGCACTTTGAAATGAACTGATGAATCCTTTTTCATGTATACCTCCCATTTTCTCCATCCATCCATTTGTCCCAAAATCTATCTAATCATCTGTCATCTAACCATTCATCTGTCCTCCTCAACTCTCCATTCGTCTCTCTCTACCTCATTGCTGTTCCAGCGTAGTCTTTCTTTGGGTAGACTGGATGAACGAGGGAGACACTCCAACAGCTTGTTTGGCATAAACACCTGAATTTGGCCTTTATTCTCTAGAGAGACAGACAGACAGACAGACAGACAGACAGACAGACAGACAGACAGACAGACAGGCAGAGACAGCGAGAGAGACAGCGAGAGAGAGACAGACAGACAGACAGACAGACAGACAGAGACAAAGAGAAAGAGACAGACAGACAGACAGACAGACAGACAGACAGACAGACAGACAGACAGACAGACAGACAGACAGACAGGCAGAGACAGCGAGAGAGACAGCGAGAGACAGACAGACAGACAGACAGACAGACAGAGACAGAGAGAGACAGACAGACAGACAGAGACAGAGAGAGAGAGACAAACAGACAGACAGACAGGCAGACAGAGACAGCGAGAGAGACAAACAGACAGACAGACAGAGACAGAGAGATACAGAGAGAGACAGACAGACCAACAGACGACAGAGACAGACAGACAGACAGAGACAGAGAGATACAGAGAGAGAGAGAGAGAGACAGCAAGAGAGAGAGACAGAGAGAGACAGACAGACAGACAGAGACAGAGCGACAGATACAGAGAGAGACAGAGAGACAGAGAGAAACATACAGGCAGAGAGACAGACATTGACAGACATTGTCATTTCTACTGTCAGCCATGTTGGTTGCTAAGTAACAGTTCAGTAATGATAGTAAATGGACAGTGTTTCAGTATAAAAAAACAACAACAACAAATCTGGACAAACTGTGTATGTATGGCTCTTATACCATTTACAACGTGGAAATAGACGGAACATTCCACTGCACCCCCACTATGTAGTCTGTGGTCATTCCTGGCTAGTTGTTTAAAACTTACAGCTGAGAAACAGCTACGACTAGCAGCTGAGCATCCCTTCAGAGTGTCCATTTCTACAGACAACACCTGCCATATAGAGTACGTAGGTAGGTATGTATGTAGTAGATGGCACGGGCCAACGTAAGACATGCTGCGTGTATGCTTCTCTCATGTCTCCCTCCAGTGTTTCAGTTACCACAGCTTCAAACGCCACTCTTATCAAGAGCAGGGCTGGATGCAGTGAGACTGTGCTACACCTTCAGTGGTCCAAGTCTTCTTTTTTGTTTTTGTCGAGTTTAATGGGTCCATAAACTTTTACTCGGGGTACCCTACTAACGTTCTGAACTGAACTTGTATAGGGGCTAACAATGTGATATGGACTTTTACACACTCTCCAAATATCCTTAATTGTTTTTTGGCAACATCGCCAACCATTAGATCTGGTCCTACCTGGACTCACTCTGGCTGTATCTGACTCTGGGTGATCATATCTGAAGTCAACTGTTGATGACATCATCAACAAGAGACAGGCAAACTGACCTGTTTCTGTGGAAACCATTTCCTTTTTGTTCATGGCGACGAGTCAACGCAGGAGAATCTCACGCAACGTACGGCTGCCCGCACTGCCCCACTGTACACACACACACACACACACACACACACACACACACACACACACACACAGAGTCAACAGATCAATGAATGTCTACAAATCAGCAAAACCACACAAGCACTCACACACATATACTCAAACACTAGTTATCTGGCCCGGCCTACAGCCTCCCAGCTCACTGTTGCTTAGTAACCAGTGAATCTTCACCCACCGCGGATGAAGATGACAGCGAGGCAGACAGACAGAAACACAGAAAGCCATGTAGTATAAAGAGAGGGACACAAAGGGAAAGAAATAAAGAGACAGACACGTCTGAGGACTGACAGCCGTGGATATAAACAGAGATAGACAAGACTGATACAGACAAGGAACGTCAGGTGTCTACTCATCTGTCACTAGACACAAGGAACGTCAGGTGTCTACTCATCTGTCACTAGACACAAGGAACGTCAGGTGTCTACTCATCTGTCACTAGACACAAGGAAGGTCAGGTGTCTACTCATCTGTCACTAGACACAAGGAAGGTCAGGTGTCTACTCATCTGTCACTAGACACAAGGAAGGTCAGGTGTCTACTCATCTGTCACTAGACACAAGGAAGGTCAGGTGTCTACTCATCTGTCACTAGACACAAGGAACGTCAGGTGTCTACTCATCTGTCACTAGACACAAGGAAGGTCAGGTGTCTACTCATCTGTCACTAGACACAAGGAACGTCAGGTGTCTACTCATCTGTCACTAGACACAAGGAACGTCAGGTGTCTACTCATCTGTCACTAGACACAAGGAACGTCAGGTGTCTACTCATCTGTCACTAGACACAAGGAACGTCAGGTGTCTACTCATCTGTCACTAGACACAAGGAACGTCAGGTGTCTACTCATCTGTCACTAGACACAAGGAACGTCAGGTGTCTACTCATCTGTCACTAGACACAAGGAACGTCAGGTGTCTACTCATCTGTCACTAGACACAAGGAACGTCAGGTGTCTACTCATCTGTCACTAGACACAAGGAACGTCAGGTGTCTACTCATCTGTCACTAGACACAAGGAACGTCAGGTGTCTACTCATCTGTCACTAGACACAAGGAAGGTCAGGTGTCTATTCATCTGTCACTAGACACAAGGAAGGTCAGGTGTCTACTCATCTGTCACTAGACACAAGGAACGTCAGGTGTCTACTCATCTGTCACTAGACACAAGGAAGGTCAGGTGTCTACTCATCTGTCACTAGACACAAGGAAGGTCAGGTGTCTACTCATCTGTCACTAGACACAAGGAACGTCAGGTGTCTACTCATCTGTCACTAGACACAAGGAAGGTCAGGTGTCTACTCATCTGTCACTAGACACAAGGAACGTCAGGTGTCTATTCATCTGTCACTAGACACAAGGAACGTCAGGTGTCTACTCATCTGTCACTAGACACAAGGAACGTCAGGTGTCTACTCATCTGTCACTAGACACAAGGAAGGTCAGGTGTCTATTCATCTGTCACTAGACACAAGGAAGGTCAGGTGTCTATTCATCTGTCACTAGACACAAGGAAGGTCAGGTGTCTACTCATCTGTCACTAGACACAAGGAAGGTCAGGTGTCTACTCATCTGTCACTAGACACAAGGAACGTCAGGTGTCTACTCATCTGTCACTAGACACAAGGAAGGTCAGGTGTCTACTCATCTGTCACTAGACACAAGGAACGTCAGGTGTCTACTCATCTGTCACTAGACACAAGGAAGGTCAGGTGTCTACTCATCTGTCACTAGACACAAGGAACGTCAGGTGTCTACTCATCTGTCACTAGACACAAGGAACGTCAGGTGTCTATTCATCTGTCACTAGACACAAGGAACGTCAGGTGTCTACTCATCTGTCACTAGACACAAGGAACGTCAGGTGTCTACTCATCTGTCACTAGACACAAGGAACGTCAGGTGTCTATTCATCTGTCACTAGACACAAGGAACGTCAGGTGTCTACTCATCTGTCACTAGACACAAGGAACGTCAGGTGTCTACTCATCTGTCACTAGACACAAGGAAGGTCAGGTGTCTACTCATCTGTCACTAGACACAAGGAAGGTCAGGTGTCTATTCATCTGTCACTAGACACAAGGAAGGTCAGGTGTCTACTCATCTGTCACTAGACACAAGGAACGTCAGGTGTCTACTCATCTGTCACTAGACACAAGGAAGGTCAGGTGTCTACTCATCTGTCACTAGACACAAGGAACGTCAGGTGTCTACTCATCTGTCACTAGACACAAGGAAGGTCAGGTGTCTACTCATCTGTCACTAGACACAAGGAAGGTCAGGTGTCTACTCATCTGTCACTAGACACAAGGAACGTCAGGTGTCTACTCATCTGTCACTAGACACAAGGAACGTCAGGTGTCTACTCATCTGTCACTAGACACAAGGAACGTCAGGTGTCTACTCATCTGTCACTAGACACAAGGAAGGTCAGGTGTCTACTCATCTGTCACTAGACACAAGGAAGGTCAGGTGTCTACTCATCTGTCACTAGACACAAGGAAGGTCAGGTGTCTACTCATCTGTCACTAGACACAAGGAAGGTCAGGTGTCTACTCATCTGTCACTAGACACAAGGAAGGTCAGGTGTCTACTCATCTGTCACTAGACAAAAGGAAGGTCAGGT